>NW_027052906.1:0-102151 GCF_011386835.1 Chrysemys picta bellii
GGCTTTGGGCAGGGTGACCGTAAATAACCAGGGGAGGGGAGAAGAGAAGCCAGATTGAAGGGGATGGTCGAGGTGCTGAACCCCAGCTGCAGAAGGGGCAGGGATGTGTGAGAGGCAGGCCACTGCTGTCTGTGAACACCTCAGGGCTCCATGAAGGAGCCTCCAGCTTCATGTTGCCAGTGGGCTGTGGAATCCAGGTGCAGTGGGGTCTCTCCCAGGGCTTCATTTGTGCCAGGGCTTGCCAGGATTGAGCCCCAGCACCTCTAGGCTGGCCGCATTCAGTTATGAAATTAAAAAAATTGCTTGAGCCCAGGCACCTTTTCATTTCAAATGACCAGTCTGCCAACGATTCTTAACATAAACATCAGCCATAGCACAATGCTCACTGGGTGCACAAAGTGCAAAGGAGGAACAGAAAATCAGGAATTGATACTGTTTATCCCCAAAAAATGGCTTTTTGTATGAAAAAAAGAATATTTGCTTCCCTCTTTAATTTGTTGAATGTGGTGAGTCCTCCATCCCATTTATTTAAAATATATAAAATTGTATTTTTATTTACAAATGTTTGCATGAAGATATAAAACAAAATCTGAATGCCGAACACTGACGTTTTATAGCAAAGATACTATTCATTCACCAGTATAGCTCATGACCCCTATTAATCACTGAAGTATTGGTTATTCAATTTTTCAATGATTAATTAGTAAGCAGGAATTGCTGCACATTGATGGTAACATGCTACTTCAGACACTGAATGAACCCAGCAGAAATGGGCTTCATTGCTGTAAACACTATGATAAAAATGTGAGAACTAGTGGCAGTACAATTAGGCAAAGAGTCAGACCTTAGTTATGTAAGTCATAACTTAGTTTCATTTTTATATTCCAATACACTAGTGATTCTCCAGAATCCAAGAATAAAACAGTTGATGACCCAAGCACTTGGGACCAGTAGCTTTAGAGAGACGCTGGTCCATGAGGGATTCTCTGGTGAAGTGATCCATGGACTGAAAGAAAGGGAGAAACACTGATCTGCAATCATTCAGCGTCAAGGTAATGTATTGAATTCAACTCGAAGGCTGTTGATGTTTACTGACTTTAATATGTTCACTGTTGTTATATCTATTTCTAGTCATAATTCTATTTTTTAAATCTATTTTGCTATGTCTTCATAGTACACAGGCAAAAAAAAAACCTCTATGTTGAAGGCAAAAGTGAGAATAAATATAATTAATTTCAAGGTAAAAATCCTGACAAGATCATTATAGTTAAGGGGGGAAATCTGTCAAATGTTAAGAATTTCATGATCTTGGTGGTCTTGAATATATTTATCAATAACTTCGACTTGTTATTTAACAGTTCTATTTCTGTAAGGAATTGTAGCAGGGTACTGATGCAAAAGCACCTCATTATCATGTTCTTTCTTCCCTCTGGGGGTACGTCTTCACTACCCGCTGTATTGGTGGGTAGCAATCGATTTATCTGGGATCGATATATCACATCTCGTTAAGACGCGATATATCGATCCCCGAACGCGCTCACCGTGGACTCCGGAACTCCACCAGAGCGAGCGGCGGTAGCGCAGTCGACGGGGGAGCCGCGGCCGTCGATCCCGCGCCGTCTGGACCCCAGGTAATTCGATCCAAGATACTTCGACTTCAGCTATGCTATTCGCGTAGCTGAAGTTCCGTATCTTGGATCGATCCCCCCCCAGTGTAGACCAGCCCTTGGCTTTGCCCCCACCCCCCCTTCAGAGTCAGGTGAGCATTACCTCATCGTAGTCCCAAACTGACCAAAGGAAGGGAAAGGGGGTGACTCACTTGAGAGTCCAACAGATCCTTTGTTGCTGCCTAGGCCAGTGTCCTTTGTTCCTGTGAGGCTGGGCTGGGTTCATCCCATATATGCCTCGATGAGGTGTGAACTGCCCCTCTGTTCCTGGAGAGTTTTGCCTGGGCTTGTTTTAAGCCATGAGGACACATTTTCAGCCTCACAACTATATAGATGAAATTACTACCTATAACATTATTGTAACAACAATGCTCAGTGCATCATAAACCTTCTGAAGACACCCGACATGACAAACTTTGCATTGGATACCACGCAATTATATTACAAGGATGAACATGGGGTTGCAGGGTGTTCCCCCGAGATACAGAGTGTCACACCTACACAAAAGAGGAAATAGTTCTTATATAGCAATTCCCATCACTAGATCTCAAAGGGAACATTTACACCGCAACAAAAGACCCACGGCAGGGCAGCAGGAGGCACAAATCAGCTCACAGGGCTCTATCTCCAGGATTACAAATTGCAGGGCAGACGTTTTGGCTTGGTCTGGAATCCAGGCTGTGAAAGCCCACAAGGAGGGAGGGTCTCAGAGCCTGGGGTCTAGTCTGATCCCAAATGTTTACACAGCAGTATTTAGCTCCACAGTCCGAGCCCTAGTCAATTGACCATGGCTCTCAGACTTGGTGCCGGGAATTATTTATTGCAGTGTAGACATACTCAAAGTGTCCTACAAAGGAGGTCAGGGAGTAATTATCATCAATTTACAGATTAAAAGCCTTTAAAATGGCTCATCTAAGAAACTGAAAAGTATCTAATGGTTATTTTCCTCCCTCTGCTCCAGAAAAAAAATCACGTTATGCCATGAAATTGGACAGTTTTAGCACTGGCTCAAGCAGGTGGCTGGTTTTAATGATCAGAATATTAAAAGGATGCTGAAATTGCCATTATTTGAAACACTACCTATGATTCCCGGTGAGGAAAATGTAGCTCATATAAAAAATCTTTGTCAACAAAGCTGTGAGATTCATTTTCCCTGTTGAATTGATAGAGGGTGTATGTTGGGGCCAGCAATGGTTGAGGAGATTGAAGGCTCTTGTATATAGTTGCAGCACTAAACACTTACTTATGGTAAGCGGGTTTGTGTCAGAATTATTACTGATCACTGCCCCTTTTCCATTAAAGGGCGGGGAGAGAACATAAATCCTTTAAACCTTCTATTAAAAACACAGGGGAAGGAGAAGGGAAAGGAAAACTCTTAAAGCATTTACAACTGAAAGAACTAAATAAGACTTTCATTGTGGCTGCTTCCCATACTCCCTTTCTCTGTACAGCATTTTCTTTAGTGGAAAATCTCCTCACCTTTGTCTAAACTAGAGATTTTGGCCATATCAGACAAGTGACTTGTTTGCCAGCTATAGCAGGGGTGTAAATGGTCATCTAGACACTCTAGAAATGTTTGTTCCTGGCTGGACTATCCTTGGGCTCTGGTGCTGAAGAAGGATTGAATGACCTTGTTGGGGACATGAGGTAGATACAGTAAGATGGTTGCTTTGGGGGTGTTGAATTCCAGTCCTGTTTCTTTTAAAGACAAGACAAAACAAAGCAGACACACACAGGAGAAGAAATATAAGAAGGCCCAGCTTCTGTCCCTATTATTTGCCATTTAGCAGCTGCAAATTCCAAGAGTTTTATTAGTAGAGCAGTGCAAAGAACTGACTTTTAATTTTGCTGGCAGTTCCAAAAAATTTGGCGGGGGGGAATGTTTTAGGTAACCCTGAATGAAAAAAAATTCAAAATTTTGGCCTATAAAATTTTTTTTTCAGTGACATGAAGTGTTTGACATGAAATGTAACATTTCATTTTGTTTTGGAGCTTTTAAAATGTTTTTATATATTTTAAATAAAATTGAAGAAAATTTAAAAAAAAAGTCATTTTGAATTGAGAAATCAAATGTTTCCATTCAACAATGTCAAAACAAAACAATTTCCTTTTTTCTGCATGTTTGTTGGTTTGTTTTTCACCAAAATAATTCTGCAAAATTAACATGAATTCGCAAAATGTTTTAGTCAGCCTAAATCTGCATTTTTTACTGGAAAAAGAGGTTCAGACAAAAGGTTTCACGCAGCTCTACTTATTAACCTGAGATTTAGCTGTTACTGGCTGGGGTGAAAGCATGGCTCTCAGGTTGTCTCTTTCAGTACAGCAGAGTTGCAAAGGTGGAGTTTTTCTGGCTGCCTAAGCTAGACTCTCATGAGACGGAAGGCAAAACAAGAAAAAGAGGAAGCGTAATGTGGAGTGCTCCTGTGTGGGAAGGAAAAATGATGTGCTAGAGCATGGGTGATATTAGGAACTTCAGGTTCTCATCATCCCAGGCATTGCCCAGGATTCAGCTGAACCCAATGGAGATTGTCCCAGTTTTGGGGTTAACTGCACCTGTTCCCCCTTCCTGGCCTCCAGCCATCATCCCACTATGAGCAGGATGATTTAGTTGGGGTTGGTCCTGCTTTGAGCAGGGGGTTGGACTAGATGACCTCCTGAGGTCCTTCCAATCCTGATATTCTATGATTCTATAACCCCTGTCCCTCTCCCTCCAAACCACAATTTTAGGGCTGCAGTCCCCCGGCAATTCCCTGTGACTACCCTAGCAGGTCTGACTTTAGGTTAGCACCTGCAGTTCTGCTCTCCCCCAGGGATAATGACAGGGTTACCAGTGACTAGCCAGCTTTCACAGAACACAGTATCTTGATTTAGTACAAGTGTATGTCAAAGAAAACCTATCCTAAAACAATAGACAGCACAGATATTAACCTTAGCCAGTGTCACCCATCATCCACAGGGAGTCCTGGTAGGTCCATACACTGGTCCAGAGTGAGTCTGACCTAAGTCAGATCAGGCTGAATCGTTATACTATTTGGGGCCTTTGTCGTCAGGCCTCCAGGACCAGGTAAAACCAATCAGTGCTACTTCTCCCCAGGACCAAAGCTTCAAAGGTGCTGGGTGTCTGAGTAACTGGCATTGGGACTTGCATTCATTACCCTCCCCACCCCGCAGTGAGTCCAGATTCTGCTGAAAACTCACTCAGCGAGCCAGAAACACACAGCTGCATATACCGATTATTGATACAGCAGTCTGTGAACATCCCCTGTGCCCATAGTGGCTATCACATCTCAGTAGAACAGTCTTTGAAGTTTCCATGCTTGCAAGGTCTCACGTTTGTCACAGTGATCTTGTCTGGTTGCTTCCTCTTGTCTGGTCAGGACGTCTTTCAAGATGTGATGGCTAAATGAGTGGGCTGATTTTCGGAGATGCCAAGCTCCCATAATTACTTCTGAAATCAATGGGGACTGTAGGTTCTCAGCACCTCTGAGAATAAAGCCACTTACTTTGATACCTAAGTAAAGATTTAGGTGCCTAATTTTAGACACTAAGAGTAACATTTTCAAAAGTATCTAAGTGATTTCAGTGTCTAAGTCCCATTGAAAGTCTAGAACAATATTTTTGGAATAAGAAATTACAATATGAATATTAGTACTAGAAGTTCTCATATTAATTATGATATTAAAATGAATATAGAATCCTAGAATATCAGGGTTGGAAGGGACCTCAAGAGGTCATCTAGTCCTACCTCCTGCTCAAAGCAGGACCAATTCCCAGCTAAATCATCCCAGCCAGGGCTTTGTCAAGCCGGGCATTAAAAACTTCCAAGAAAGGAGACTCCACCACCTCCCTAGGTAACGCATTCCAGTGCTTCACCACCCTTCTAGTGAAATAGTGTTTCCTAATATCCAACCTGGACCTCCCCCACTGCAACTTGAGACCATTGCTCCTTGTTCTGTCATCTGCCACCACTGAGAACAGCCGAACTCCATCCTCTTTGGAACCCCACTTCAGGTAGTTGAAGGCTGCTATCAAATCCCCCCTCATTCTTCTCTTCTGCAGACTAAACAATCCCAGTTCCCTCAGCCTTTCCTCATAAGTCATGTGCTCCAGATCCCTAATCATTTTTGTTGCCCTCCGTTGGACTCTTTCCACATCCTTCTTGTAATGTGGGGCCCAAAACTGGACACAGTATTCCAGATGAGGCCTCACCAATGTCGAATAAAGGGGAACGATCACGTTCCTCGATCTGCTGGCAATGCCCCTACTTATACATCCCAAAATGCCATTAGCCTTCTTGGCAACAAGAGCACACTGTTGACTCATATCCAGGTTCTTGTCCACTGTGACCCCTAGGTCCTTTTCTGCAGAACTGCTACCTAGCCATTTGGTCCCTAGTCTGTAGCAGTGCGTGGGATTCTTCCGTCCTAACTGCAGGACTCTGCTCTTGTCCTTGTTGAACCTCATCAGGTTTTTTTTGGCCCAATCCTCTAATTTGTCTAGGTCCCGCTGTATCCGATCCCTACCCTCTAATGTATCTACCACGCCTCCTAGTTTAGTGTCATCTGCAAACTTGCTGAGAGTGCAGTCCACACCATCCTCCAGATCATTAATAAAGATATCAAACAAAACCGGCCCCAGGACCGACCCTTGGGGCACTCCGCTTGAAACCGGCTGCCAGCTAGACATGGAGTCATTGATCACTTCCCGTTGAGCCCGACGATCTAGCCAGCTTTCTATCCACCTTACAGTCCATTCATCCAGCCCATACTTCTTTAACTTGGTGGCAAGAATATTGTGGGAGTCCGTATCAAAAGCTTTGCTAAAGTCAAGGAATAACACATCCACTGCTTTCCCCTCATCCACAGAGCCAGTTATCTCATCATAGAAGGCAATTAGGTTAGTCAGGCACGACTTCCCCTTCGTGAATCCCTGCTGACTGTTCCTGATCACTTTCCTCTCCTCTAAATGTTTCATAATTGATTCCTTGAGGACCTGCTCCATGATTTTTCCAGGGACGGAGGTGAGGCTGACTGGCCTGTAGTTCCCCGGATCCTCCTCCTTCCCTTTTTTAAAGATGGGCACTACATTAGCCTTTTTCCAGTCATCCGGGACCTCCCCCGATCGCCATGAGTTTTCAAAAATAATGGCTAATGGCTCTGCAATCTCACCCGCCTACTCCTTTAGCACCCTCGGATGCAGCGCATCCGGCCCCATGGACTTGTGCACGTCCAGTTTTTCTAAATAGTCCTGAACCACTTCTTTCTCCACAGAGGGCTGGTCACCTTCTCCCCATATTGTGCTGCCCAGTGCAGCAGTCTGGGAGCTGACCTAGTTCGTGAAGACAGAGGCAAAAAAAGCATTGAGTACATTAGCTTTTTCCACATCCTCGGTCACTAGGTTGCCTCCCTCATTCAGTAAGGGGCCCACACTTTCCTTGACTTTCTTCTTGTTGCTAACATACCTGTAGAAACCCTTCTTGTTACTCTTAACATCTCTTGCTAACTGCAACTCCAAGAGTGATTTGGCCTTCCTGATTTCACTCCTGCATGCCTGAGCAATATTTTTATACTCCTCCCTGGTCACTTGTCCAATCTTCCACTTCTTGTAAGCTTCTTTTTTGCGTTTAAGATCAGCAAGGATTTCACTGTTTAGCCAAGCTGGTCGCCTGCCATATTTACTATTCTTTCTACACATCGGGATGGTTTGTTCCTGCGACCGCAATAAGGATTCTTTAAAATACAGCCAGCTCTCCTGGACCCCTTTGCCCTTCATGTTATTCTCCCAGGGGATCCTGCCCATCTGTTCCCTGAGGGAGTCAAAGTCTGCTTTTCTGAAGTCCAGGGTCCGTATTGTGCTGATCTCCTTTCTTCCTTGTGTCAGGATCCTGAACTCGACCATCTCATGGTCACTGCCTCCCAGGTTCCCATCCACTTTTGCTTCCCCTACTAATTCTTCCCTGTTTGTGAGCAGCAGGTCAAGAAAAGCTCTGCCCCTAGTTGGTTCCTCCAGCACTTGCACCAGGAAATTGTCCCCTACACTTTCCAAAAATTTCCTGGATTGTCTGTGCACCGCTGTATTGCTCTCCCAGCAGATATCAGGGTGATTAAAGTCTCCCATGAGAACCAGGGCCTGCGATCTAGCAACTTCTGCTAGTTGCCAGAAGAAAGCCTCGTCCACCTCATCCCCCTGGTCTGGTGGTCTATAGCAGACTCCAACCATGACATCACCCTTGTTACTCACACTTCTCAACTTTATCCAGAGACTCTCAGGTTTTTCTGCAGTTTCATACAGGAGCTCTGAGCAGTCATACTCCTCTCTTACATACAACGCAACTCCCCCACCTTTTCTGCCCTGCCTGTCCTTCCTGAACAGTTTATATCCATCCATGACAGTACTCCAGTCATGTGAGTTATCCCACCAAGTCTCTGTTATTCCAATCGCATCATATTTCCCTGACTGTGCCAGGACTTCCAGTTCTCCCTGCTTGTTTCCCAGGCTTCTTGCATTTGTGTATAGGCACTTAAGATAACTCATTGATCGTCCCTCTTTCTCAGCATGAGACAGGAGTCCTCCCCTCTTGCGCTCTCCTACTCGTGCTTCCTCCCAGGATCCCATTTCCCCACTTACCTCAGGGCTTTGGTCTCCTTCCCCCGGTGAACCTAGTTTAAAGCCCTCCTCACTAGGTTAGCCAGCCTGCTGGCGAAGATGCTCTTCCCTCTCGTCGTTAGGTGGAGCCCGTCTCTGCCTAGCACTCCTCGTTCTGGGAACACCATCCCATGGTCAAAGAATCCAAAGCCTTCTCTCCAACACCACCTGCGTAGCCATTCGTTGAGTTCCATGATTCGACGGTCTCTACCCAGGCCTTTTCCTTGCACAGGGAGGATGGACGAGAACGCCACTTGCGCCTCAAACTCCTTTATCCTTCTTCCCAGAGCCACGTAGTCTGCAGTGATCCGCTCAAGGTCATTCTTGGCAGTATCATTGGTGCCCACGTGGAGAAGCAGGAAGGGGTAGCGATCCGAAGGTTTGATGAGTCTCGGCAGTCTCTCTGTCACATCGTGTATCCTAGCTCCTGGCAAGCAGCAGACCTCTCGGTTTTCCTGGTCGGGGCGGCAGATAGATGACTCAGTCCCCCTGAGGAGGGAGTCCCCGACCACCACCACCCTCCTCCTCCTCTTGGGAGTGGTGGTCGTGGAACCCCCATCCCTAGGACAGTGCATCTTTTGCCTTCCAATCGGTGGAGTCTCCTTCTGCTCCCTTCCCTCAGATGGGTCATCTAGTCCACTCTCCGCATTAGTACCTGTAGAGAGAACATGGAAACGATTGCTCACCTGTATCTCCATTGCCGGTGCATGGACGCTCCTCTTTCTTCTTCTGGAGGTCACATGCTGCCAAACCTCTTCACAATCCTTCTGTCCCTGCTGCGCCTGTTCTGAATCTTCAGAACATTGTGGCCGTAGAAGCATCTCCTGACGTCTGTCCAGGAAATCTTCATTTTTCCTTATGCAACGCAGAGTCGATACTCGTTTCTCCAGGCCTCGAACCTTCTCTTCCAATATGGAGACCAGCTTGCCCTTCGTACAGACAAAGTCGCTTCTGTCCTGTGGAAGAAAGACAAACATGGCACAACCTGTGCAGGTGACAACAGCTGATCGCTCACCTTCCATATCACCGTCCTCTTAAGAGCTTCCTCAACTGTTGCAGGAACTACTCAGAGAAACCCATAGATGAAAGCCTCAGTGGGCTCTGCCCAGGCAAACTCCCGCTTTTAGCCTCTGCTGTTCGCCGCTCAGCTGGTTCGCTGCTGACTGGCCTTATATACCAGTCAGGCCCCCTCAAGGCCCACCTGGAACAAAGCACTCCCAATTCACACTTTTCAAACAACCAAGCAAGCAATCAAGCACACGGTCAAACTGACCAACTGTCCCAGCAGCAGACACTCAGATACTCACCAACACAGCCCCCCTAATGCAGCACTTAGCGTACCTCCTCTCGGACAGCTCCCAGGCAAACTTCCTCTGTTAGCCTCTGCTGTTCGCCGCTCAGCTGGTTTGCTGCTGACTGCCCTTATATACCAGTTAGGCCCCATTATATAATAAATATATAATATATATAATAAAAAAATAATAAAATATTGTGCTTAGCTGTCGGTTAATTTTAGATAGCAATTGGATTTTTAAATTAAATTGGTAGAAGAAGAACCATCCTTTGAATTTGCACTGGCCTTTCTGTCTCTGTCATATATTCCTAGAGCAGCTTCTCTCGATGGAGTGACACTTCTGGGCCTAGCCAGTGAGCACAGTCATGGGATCAAATAGCTCTTAAGTCTTGGCATGACCAGCAATGGTCCTAAAACTTTAGGATGCAGAAAGTCACCTTCCTGGAGCTGTGAGCCAAACATTGTCTTGACCTGCAGTGCTAGAACACCAATTAGCATGGAGACATGCGTGGCAATTGCAGTGTGGAGCTTATCTCTTCAGATTGCTGCCACTTGGTGGTGAACCAGTTTGGTGTGGGGAAATCCACAGTGAGGGAAGTTGATGGAGGTGTGCAAAGCTCTTCCCTCCATATATGCTGTTGCATAAGGTGATCAGGCTAGGTAATATTCCAACCAAGTAGCTCAGGTTTTCCAGCTGCGGTGAGGCTAGCGTTGTGATCACTTTGCCCATTCTTTGCCTATCTCATCAAGCATTTGTCCATGAACAAGATGGGGTAATTCTCCATGGTTTTGCAGGCCTCATTGGATCACTGGAGCAAATTCACGGACATTAATGTTGGATGGCTGGGAAAAGCACTGTGTTTTCATAATTATCGTGTGGTAATTGAATTGTGTGGTTTCTATACTTGTGATAAAATATATCAGTCTGTGAGCTATTCATAGATGTTAAGGTCCCAACAGAACATTACATCATCTATTCTGACCTCCCTTCTATCAATCCCATACCATTAAATTTCACCAAGTTAGCTCTGTATGGAACCCAATAATTTGTGTTTGACTAAAGCGTCTTTCAGAAAGGAATCTAGGCTTGATTTGACGACATCAAGAGATTGAAAAACCACCACTTCCTTTAGTAGTTTGTTCCAATGGTTAATCACCCTCACTGTTAAAAATGTGAGCTATTATTTCTAATCTGAATTGTTCTGGCTTTTACTTCTAGTCATTGGTCGTTGTTAGGACTTTCTCTGCTAGATTAAAGAGCTCTTTAATACGCAGTATTTTCTCCCCACAAATGTTCTTGTGCAGTGTATTCACACTGTATTCACATCACCTCTCAATCTTCTTTTCGATAAGCGCAACAGATTCAGCTCTTTAAATGTGTCCTTTTCAGTCATTTTCTCCTGCCCTTGAATTATAGTTCCAGCTCTTTTCTGTGCCCTCTCCAATTTTTCATAATCCTTTTTAAAATGTGGACCCCAGAATTGGATGCAGTATTTCAATATCAGTCTCTCCAATGCTGGATACAGAGGTAAAAATCACTACCCCCCTGTTTTACACCCCAGGGTCACATTAGCTCTTTTTGAAACAGCATTACAGTGGGAGATCATGTTAAGTTATTTGGCCACTGTCACCAGCTGAATCCTTTTCAGAGTCACTGCAGTACCTGTTTGCTTGCCCTTTGAACAATCATATAACTATAGCTGATTAATAAATCCTTCCATTCTTATAACAACCAAAGCAAATACTTGTGTTTTTATTGCTAGAAAAAAACGTCTTCAACATTGAGTAAAGTTTTCAAAAGTGCCTAAGAGTCAGATTTTCAAATATATTTAGGTGCCTAAACATGCAGCTCGGTGCATAGCAAGATTTTCAAAAGAACCTGGGCACCTAATTCCCATTATCAGAGCTTTATATGAGAAGATGAGAATCAGGTCCAAGAGTCTTCAAACTTGAAACTGTTCACTGCCAGCCTATCAGACCTGAAGAACTGAGTCTGTTAGCACTAATGCTGCCTTTTTAACAACACTGTGTGTTTATTATTCTTTAAGGGGATTTTGATCTCCGCCCTGTAGTCAGCACTTGGTATGGATTTACATTAGTATAACTCTCCAGTATTCTTCTGCTCTCATTCCAGGAATAGGTGAAAGCAGCACAAGGGAGGATATTTCAGTTCAGTTAAATGCATTAAATTAAAAAAGAAAACAACTTATGGACAGTTTAATATCAAGATCTACTGCTATGCGATGAGACAGCTTCAGAAAGTGAAGCTGGATACAGAAGTTAAAACTGTCAACTGAAAACAGACTCTCCTTAAGTAATGGACTATTAGAGAACTGAGAGCCCCTCAGAGTCTCTGAAACTGCTCAAAACAGTTTTTCAGGGTTCAGCAGGTAACTGAAACCTGAACCTTAACTATAGCATGGATATCACACTTGTATACTTAAATACTTAATATATTTTAGAGAAGACTTACAAAAATACCGAAAACCCTAATATTTAATACTAATTGGGCCAGAAAGCAAGTGCAAATGGCTCTGTAGGTCAGGGACTAGGATGCTCACCAGGGAGGGCTGCACATCTGGGTCTCAGTCTCTGTGCATATGGCTATTTAATTATTTATACAAGGATAGCTTCGACAGGAGAGATTGCAAAGCACCCCCTTAGAAGAGCCAGCAGCCCTGCAGTTAGGTCACTTGCCTAGGAAAGGGGAGAGGAGGGATTCAAAGCTGGGCTGCCTGCAGTTCTTCTGAGTGACTTATTAACTGGGCTATCAGTGATCAGAGGGGCACCGCCTCCTCCTCAGTGATTAGAATGATTGGAAAAAGGCAACTATAGTGCCCATCTTTAAAAAAGGGAAGAAGGAGCACCCGGGGAACTACAGGTGGTCAGTCTCACCTCACTACCTGGAAAAATCATGGAGTAGGTCCTGAAGGAATCAATTTTGAAGCACTTGGAGGAGAGGAAGGTTATCAGGAACAGTCAACATAGATTCACCAAAGGCAAGTCAACCTGATTGCCTTCTATGATAAGATAAATGGCTCTGTGGATATGGGGAAATCTGTGGACGTGATATAGCTTGACTTTAGCAAAGCTTTTGATACAGTCTCCCACAGTAGTCTTGCCAGCAAGTTAAAAAAGTATGGATTGGATATATGGACAATAAGGTGGATAGAAAGCTGGCTGGATTGTCGGGCTTAACAGGTAGTGTCTATTTGGCAGCCAGTAGCAAATGTGGAGTGCCCCAGGGGTTGGTCCTGGGGCAGGTTTTGTTTAGTATCCTCATTAATGATATGGATGATGGTCTGGATTGCACACTCAGCAAGTTCATGGATGACACTAAGCTGGGGGGATAGGTAGATACTCTGGAGGGTAGGGATAGGATACAGAAGGACCTAGAGATATTGGAGGATTGGACCAAAAGAAATCTGATGAGGTTCAACAATGACAAGTGCAGAGTCCTGCACTTAGGACGGAAGAATACCAAGCACTGCTACAGACTAGGGACCAAATGGCTAGACAGCAGTTCAGCAGAAAAGGACCTAGGGGTTACAGTGGACGAGAAACTGGAATTGAGTCCACAACGTGCCCTTGTTGCCAAGAAGGCTAACAGCATTTTGGGCTGTATAACTAGGAGCATTGCCAGCAGATTGAGGGATGCGATCATTCCCCTCTATTCAGCATTGATGAGGCCTCATCTGGAATACTGTGTCCAGTTTTCAGCCCCACACCACAAGAAGGATGTGGACAAATTGGAAAGAGTCCTGGAGAGGGCAACAAAAAGAATCAGAGAGCTGGGGCACATGACTTACGAGGAGAGGCTAAGGGACCTGGGCTTGTTTAATCTGCAGAAGAGAAGAGTGAGGGGGATTTGATAGCAGCCTTCAACTATCTGAAGGGGGGGTTCCAAAGAGGATGGAACTAGGCTATTTTCAGGGGTGGTAGATGACAGAACAAGGAGCAATGGTCTCAAGTTGCAGTGGAGGAGGTTTAGGTTGGATATTAGGAAACACTGTTTCACTAGGAAGGTGGTGAAGCACTGGAATGGATTACCAAGGGAGGTGGTGGAATCTGCTTCCTTAGAGGTTTTTAAGTTCCGCCTTGACAAAGCCCTGGCTGGGATGATTTAGTTAGTGTTGGTCCTGCTTTGAGCAGGGAGTTGGACTAGATGACCTCCTGAGGTTTCTTCCAACCCTAATCTTCTATGATTCTATGATAACCATGCTCAGAAACTTATCAAATTCCATTTTCCAACTCATTCTGTTGCTTACCCCACAACTCCTGCGGGGACGCTGCTCCAGAATCTCCCTCCTCTGATCATAGAATCCTAGAATATCAGGGTTGGAAGGGACCTCAGAAGGTCATCTAGTCCAACCCCTTGCTCAAAGCAGGACCAATTCCCAACTAAATCATCCCAGCCAGGGCTTTGTCAAGCCTAACCTTAAAAACCTCTAATGAAGGAGATTCCACCACCTCCCTAGGTAACCCATTCCAGTGCTTCACCACCCTCCTAGTGAAATAGTGTTTCCTAATATCCAACCTAAACCTCCCCAACTGCAACTTGAGACCATTGCTCCTTGTTCTGTCATCTGCCACCACTGAGAACAGCCGAGCTCCATCCTCTTTGGAACCCCCCTTCAGGTAGTTGAAGGCTGCTATCAAATCCCCCCTCATTCTTCTCTTCTGCAGACTAAGCAATCCCAGTTCCCTCAGCCTTTCCTCATAAGTCATGTGCTCCAGCCCCCTAATCATTTTTGTTGCCCTCCGCTGGACTCTTTCCAATTTTTCCACATCCTTCTTGTAGTGTGGGGCCCAAAACTGGACACAGTATTCGAGATGAGGCCTCACCAATGTCGAATAGAGGGGAACGATCACGTTCCTCGATCTGCTGGCAATGCCCCTACTTATACAGCCCAAAATGCCGTTAGCCTTCTTGGCAACAAGGGCACACTGTTGACTCATATCCAGCTTTTTGTCCACTGTAACCCTTAGGTCCTTTTCTGCAGAACTGCTGCCTAGCCACTCAGTTCCTAGTCTGTAGCAGTGCATGGGATTCTTCCGTCCTAAGTGCAGGACTCTGCACTTGTCCTTGTTGAACCTCATCAGGTTTCTTTTGGCCCAATCCTCTAATTTGTCTAGGTCCCTCTGTATCCTATCCCTACCCTCCAGCTTATCTACCACTCCTCCCAGTTTAGTGTCATCTGCAAACTTGCTGAGAGTGCAGTCCATGCCATCCTCCAGACCATTAATGAAGATATTGAACAAAACCTGCCCCAGGACCGACATGGAGCCGTTGATCACTACCTGTTGAGCCCGACGATCTAGCCAGCTTTCTAGATGGGCACAAAGCTTCAGTTTCCAGCCTGAATTTCATTCAGGGCCAGTTATACTCCATTTATTCTTTTGACAAATTTGTTCATTAACTCCAGTTCCTCCTCTCCCTCTCTGGTGTTCTCTTCCCCAGTACATTTACACAGAGCTAGCACATCCCCTCTCAGCCCTTCCTTTGCTAGGTAAATCAAGCTCAGTTCTTTTAGTCTCCTCTCCTAAAGGTACGTCTTCACTACCCGCCGTATTGGTGGGTAGCAATTGATTTATCCGGGATCGATATATCGCGTCTCGTTAAGACGCGATATATCGATCCCCAAACGCGCTCACCGTCGACTCCGGAACTCCACCAGAGCGAGCGGCGATAGCGCAGTCGACGGGGGAGCCGCGGCCGTCGATCCCGCGCTGTCTGGACTCCAGGTAATTTGATCCAAGATACTTCGATCCAAGATATTCGCGTAGCTGAAGTTGCGTATCTTGGATCGATCCCCCCCACAATGTAGACCAGCCCTTAGACAGTCACTCCATGTCTCTGATCATCCTGGGAGCCCATCTCTGCACCTTTCCAGTTTGAATTAATTCCCCTCTGGCTGAGGTTGTGGAACAGCCCACAAACCCCAGGGCAGTAGAGCAGCCCCTCTGACAAAGTATGCAGTTCCTGGGTGTTGAGCCTTGAAGTTGAGGAAAAGCTATAATTTTTGCAGAAGTAGAGAAGGAGCCAGGGGAGGGATTTGAGTAGGGAGGGGATGACATGGTTGGAGCACAATTGAGGCAGCTGATTTTGTTGTCACAATGTTTGATCAGGCTCTTCATTGTTCTGGTGGGAGAGGCGATCTTGAGAAGCAACAAAAGAAGATGGTGCAAGGGGTGAGACTCAAGCAGAGTGCCCCTGGACACAGGGGAAACAACCCATGTAACCTCCTTGCCTACCACATGGGCATGAGGAAGATGAAAGCAGGAAAACTTTCCAAGCCCCTGCAGCCAGAAGGATTCTCCAGCAGTAGCCTTTGCTTCTCCCTTGAACACACCCCTTTGGTCCCAGAAATTACCTTTGTCTTCATTTCAGATCACACAGAGGAAGAAAAAAAGGCAAATTATGAGCTTTCATTCTGCCATGTTCATGGCGATAGTCCAACTGTTGAACACAATGTGCTGGGCTTGTGAAAGAGAGGGACAGATTTACAATCAGTGGTTTAAAACACACCTGTCTTCAATATGCCGTGTGATCCGGTGGGATCCAGGGGAGGCAGGGAGAAGTCATTGGCTGTGGGGATGACGATAGAACTTGGAGGCAGAGAGGTGTGATGGGCTGGGGGAGTTGGGAGAGGGAAGCATAGGAAAGGGAGTCACAGTAGGAGTCTTTGTTGGGTGGGAGGGTCATGGGCGAGGGAAGCCCCGTCCCTTAGTGGGAGGTGTTTCAGGGGACTATGGAAGAAGGAAGAGGGAAAATGGAACTTAAAAATTTCAGCAAGAATTTCCTCTAAAAGAGAAAAAAAATTACTAATGTCTGTTAGCTGTTATGAAGTTGTAGTATAGTGGTCCGTTCCCTGCCCTCTCACTCTGTACGATTTTCAAATTTTTGCAAAGTCAAACACTAGTAATTGTCATGTGTTTCTTTGTTTGTTGGTTTTCTGGTTTTGGAATGCACTTTTCTGCCATTGTTTCATTTTTCCCTTGAAATATTTTTTGTATGAAAATGCATATTTGGGTCAACCAAAACATTTCATGACTTCATGTTGTTTTTTTATCATTGTTTCAGTGGAGAACAAAAAAAAGCCTTTTTGGGGGGAATATTAAAACATTCATTTTGAGATTTGCAAATTGAAAGATCAGTTTTGGCGCTAGATTCGCAGGGGAATTACACACCATACACCAAATAGGGATAATGGTGCCTCCTTATACCAACAGACCAGTGATTTTTTTTCAATCAACAATCTGTAAGTGAGGAGGCAATTGATCGACTGCCCCAGTTTGATATCACCATATCTCTTACTGACTGAAACTGCGAAAGCAATTGACCTGCTGTCAAATGGTAAAGAACCTGGAGCAGAAGTGATACCAGCAGAAGTCTACAAGGTCAGAGGCTTGCACATGACTCTGAAACTGACTGAATTTTTCCAGTCAATGTGGGCTCTAAAACTATACCCCAGGAACAAAAGGCTGCATCTATCGTCCACTTGTACAAGTGGAAAGATAACAGACAGACCTGCAACAACTGTTAGGGCATCTCCTTATCAAGATCCAGCAAAATTCTTGCCAGAATTGCCTTGAACAAGGGCTCCTGCCTGCGTGTCAGTGTGGCTTCAGAAAAAGGTGCGGAACCACAGATATGGTGTCTGCTGCGTCTCAACTTCAGGAGAAATGTCAGGAACAGAACTCCAACCTGTATATGACTTTCTGTAGAGGGGCGGACTCACCCCTGCGGCGCCTCCTGCTGGTCTCTTCTGGGAATTAGCTCGATTTCCAGCCCAGAGCACCCTCTGCAGGCCGGTGATCCGCCTGTCCTTTGGCCCCCGTGTCCTTCCCGGACACTGGTGCCCTTTTATCTGGGGTGCTGCCCCCTGGCAGTACACCCCTCAGTACTAGGGTCTCCCCTCCCCGGGGAACGCCCACCCACTAGCCTTACCTTGCCTCCGAATAAGGCCACTGCCAGTCACCAACTAGCCCCCGCTCCCTGGGGCAGACTGCAGTATAGGCCACTCATCTCAGGCAAGGTTAGGTTTGGACCTGCTGCCTGGGCCTACCCCTGGGCTGCCCTCTGCAACCCCCAGTACTCCTTGGCCTCCTACTAGGCCGCAGCCTGGGGCTTTCCAGGCTGGAGCTCCCCAGCTCCTCAGCCTGTCCCCAGCCCTGCTCCACTCAGGTACTCTGTCTCTAGCTCACTGCAGCCAGGCCCTTCTCCCTCTGAAGGCAGAGAGAGATTGCTTGGCCTCTGGCTCATAGCCTTTTTATATAGGGCCAGATGAGGCCTGATTGGGGTGTGGCCCAGCTGCAGCTGCTTCCCAATCAGCCCAGCTTAGCAGCTCCCAGCCACAACCCTTCCCCTTGGGCTGTTTTAAGCCCTTCAGGGCAGGAGCGAGGTAACCACCCCGCTACACTTTCATTGACCTGACAAAGCATTGGATGCAGTCAGTCGGGAGGGCCTTTGGAAAATCATGGCAAAATTCAGTTTCCCAGAGAAATTCATTGCAGTGGTTCATCAATTTCATGATGGCTCGTGCTGTGGAAGATGGTGAGTCATCTGAACCATTCCCAGTCACCAAGGGAGTCAAGCAGGGCTGTGTGCTGGCACCAGCGCTCTTCAGTATGATGTTTTCTGGCATATTACAGATGCGTTTGGTGACTGTGATGTCTGGATTGGCATCAGATACCGGACTGATGGGAAACTCTTCAATCTGAGGAAACTACAGGCAAAGCCAAAGGTACAGGAAGTGGCTGTTCATGATCTGTTTGCTGATGACTGTTCCCTGAATGCCAGATTTGAGTCTGACGTGTAGCAAAGTGTGGACTAGTTCTCTTCAGCCTGTGACACTTTTGGTCTCACAATCAACATCAAGAAGAGAAAAGTGATGTCCAGCCTGCTGCACCAGGAAAGCCTGATATAGGGCCTGCTATTACAGTGAATGGCCAAGCCCTCCGGGCAGTGGACAAGTTCAGCTATCTGGGCAGTGCACTGTTGTGTGAAGTTCACATGGATAATTAAACCAACACCAGAATTGACAAAGCAAGTGTAGCCTTTGGGAGCACAGAGACATTAGCCAACAAACAAAACTGAACATCTACAAAGTCATCATGTTGCCAACTCTGAGGTATCCATGCAAAACCTGGACAGTGTACCTGAATTACTTTCACATGGGCTGTCTGAGGAAATTGATGAGGATAAGATGGTAAGACAACGTTCCAGATATTGAGGTTCTCAGATGGGTAGGCACTCCAAGCATGAAATCACAGGGGAGATGGGCAGGCCATGTCACCAGACTGTCAGATGAGTCATTGTCAGAGAAGATCTTTTATGGTGAGTTAAAGGAGAGAAAGTGCTCTCAGGGAGGCCAGAATAAAAGTTTCAAAGATTCCCTCAAATTATCCTTGAGGTGTTTCAACATTGACCCAGAGTTTTGGGAAGATCTCGCTCATGCTCATTCTACCTGGTGAAGTCTCATGCATTCTGGAGCTACCGTCTATGAGCAGAGGAGAACTGCTGAGGCGGAGCAGAAGTGCCAGCAAGGTAACTCTCGTAAGAGCAGCATGTCCATTGTTAATCTAGTTACTCACAGTGGCATTTCTTGTTCAGTTTGCCATAGACAGTTCAAAGCTCTAATTGACCTGATCAGCCACTCACGTGTTCCCAGAAACCAAACCAACCAGTGATGTCATGGTCATCTCCAAACTCGAAGGACAAACAACAGGAAGCCACCCCGGGGCAGAGCGCGGCACAGGCAGCGGCACTGCGATCAATTCTGCTGCCACCGGCACCGATACAAGACTTGCTACCGCCTAACAAGCTGAATCCAGCACCGGTCAGTGCTCCAACAGTTGACTGCAACCCCAAGGCGGGACCAGCGCAACTCCTGTGTCCTGCTCACATAGCAGTTTCTTCGGCACCACAGTCGCCACTGCTCGACACCGAACACACCCCGAGCTACATAGCATGGTACCATCCTTTATCTCCTGCACCATGCATAGTGGTGAGGAAGGATATGTTCAGGACAACGCTCATCCCCATCAGAGATGAGACCTACATGGAATGGAAAGCCTAAGCCTCATTCCTCCGAGCATTCACTGCCCTGGTATGCACAGCAGTAGCCTTACCCATTACCACCTTACCCCATGCAATGGCCACAATGGGGTCCTTGGCCCACATACCAGATCCCCTATCCTTCCCCAGCAACAGGAGGTTCCAGAGTACATCCATCATTACCACACAGAGAAACCTCTTACCCTCCTGAGACAGAGATAGAAGAGAAGAAATACTATCTCAGGCAGACCCGGATGATTCACCACCTGCCCCTTACTCATCTTCTGCACCAGACAAAGCGGTGACGCCGTCTATCCCTACGACACCAGATGACCTGAAACAGTTCCAAGAACTCTTCAAAAGAGTAGCAAATAGCCAAGAAATTTCCTTACATGAGGTGCAGAAGAAACAACATAGGTTGTTAAAAAACTTACAACCAGCATCATTGACCAAGATTGCCCTCCCCATTGAAGAGGCTATAATAGAGCCTGCGGAGGTAATATGGCAAACAGTGGCATCGGTATCCCCGACTAACAAAAGATCTGACAGAAAATACTTCGTTCCAGCCAAAGACATGGAATTTTTGTTTTCACACCATCAAGCCTGCTTTCTAGTAGTAGAGGCTGCTAATCAGTGTAGCAAACAGCCTCATTTACGCTCCTCACTGCCAGATAAAGAACACAAGAGATTGAACCTCTTTGGGCGGAAAGTTTACTCGTCAGCCACTCTTCTGCTTAGAGTTGCTAACTATTCTGCTCTACTAGCAAATTACGACTACTCTAACTATGGTAAAATACAAGAGCTCGTGGAAGACCTCCCCAAGCATAAACGTCCTCAACTCAACGCCATTATCAACGAGGGTCAGTTAATATCAATGGATCAATGGATGTAGCGGACATAGCTGCCTAAAGAACCACAACAGCTGTGGTTATGAGAAGAACATCATGGTTGCAGACTTTGGGAATTCCAAAAGAACTACAGCTAAAAGTGGAGGACCTCCCCTTCGATAGGGATAAACTATTCTCGTCTCCATACCATGAAGGCCTTCTGAACAATGCTGCATACACTAGGCAAACACCCACCGCCTGACAAACGCCCTCACTTTACACCAAACCAGGTCACGAGACACCTCATTTAACCGTCAACAACCACGATACTTCACTCAGAACAGACCCAAACAACGGGCTCAGAGATGACGAGCTACACAGAACCAGACCTCGTCCACCCGTCCATTTACATCTAAGCCACAATTTTGAGGTCTTGGTCGAGGGTATGCACCACCTCCCATATCTCTAGTGCCAACAGATACCCCATTCCACAGTTTTGGTCACCGCCTACGCCCATTTTACCATGCCTCAGCTGCGATAACCACAGATCAATGGGTTTTGGAGATCATACAATCCGGCTACACCAGTCCTTTCACAGCCATTCCCCCTACCCTCCCTCGTATCCCATCCTTCTTCAGGGACCCCTATCACGATCACCTTCTACAACAGGAAGTAGACTACCTCCTACTGCTGGGTGCTGTAGAACCAGCACCACATCAATACCAAGGGAGGGGTTCTTATTCCAAATATTTCCTGACAGAGAAGAAAGGAGGGGATGGAGACCAATCTTAGATCTCCGAAAACTCAACAGGTTCGTATGCAACCACAGGTACAAAAATGATCACTCTGGCCACAATAATCCCAGCGCTAGATGGTTTGCAGCCCTTAACCTCCAAGATGCATACTTCCATATTACAATACATCCTGCCCACAGATGGTTCCTGAGGTTCACAGGCGGACCCAATCACTACCAATACAGGGTCTTTCCCTTCGGACTGTCCACTGTTCCCTGCGTAGTCTCAAAAACGCTCGTGGTAGTAGCAGCACATTTATGACACAATGGAGTCATAATCTTTCCCTATTTGGATGATTGTCTTCTCAGAGGTGCAAACCGAGAAGAAACGGCAGGCATGCTGAAGACCACAATAGACCCGGTTCACCAACTAGATCTACAGATGAACGAAAAGAAATCCACCCTGGAACCAACCCAGCAATTGGAGTTTATTGTAGCCGACCTAGACTCCATACAAGCCAAGGCAATATTGCCAAACCACAGTTTCACTGCATTGACCAATCTTATTTACACGGTGATCATCAGACCACAAACTTCAGTGAAGACAGGCCTTCAGATTCTGGGACATATGTCAGCTACAACTTTCGTAGTAAAGTATGCCAGACTCCATATACGCTGTCTGCAGCACTGGTTGAACATGGTCTATGCACCCAGCAAACACTATCTCAACAGATGTGTGACACTACCACCAAATATTATCCTCACCCTACAATGGTGGACACAGCCAGGGAATGTATGCTCCGGGATTCCCTTTCAACAAGACACCCCCCGCATCAGTGACTATTACAACAGATGCCTCCCGTGACAGTGCCCCCTATAAGGCTTTATGGAATATGCTTATGAATGTATATATGACATAACTAGAATATGTTTTATGCTACATATGTCATGTAACATATCTCTGTAAAGGTTATGATCGACACAATCTATTAATCCTATTTGTATGCATGTATCATTTTTGTACTTGAAGTTAGGAATATTGGCGGTATACTTGCTTGATTTCTATTGAGAAGGGAATGTGCAAATTAAATGCCCAATCAAGAACCACTTAAGCCAACAACGAACTCGAAGATGCCAATCCACATTGAAGCTTTCCCAGGAATGTGGCTTGTCTGGTAAGAAATTCAGTCATGAATGCACATGTGACTTGCCCATGTGACTCCAAAACTCCATCTTGGAGCTGGATTTTGCATAGGAGAGAGGAAGGGGGTCTCCCCCCACAAGGGAAAGTCTAGTTAAGCCTTTGGGAGACCCCTCAATTTTGTCTTCAGCTGGCTAAAGAGAGAGCCTCTCTACTCCCAAGGATACCTGAAAGAAATTGGAACAAAGGACAGTAACTACAGGGGGTGAGAATGATTGTTGGACCCAGACTAGAAGGAGACTAGTCTGTAAAAGGAAGCTTATTGAAACTGGTGAGGTTTCATCTGTATTCAGATTTCTTAGACATAGACTTGCGTGTTCTGTTTTATTTTGCTTGGAAATGGACTTTGTTCTCTCTGTTACTACTTGGAACCACTTAAATCCTACTTTCTGTATTTAATAAAATCACTTTGTACTTATTAATTAACTCAGAGTATGTATTAATACCTGGGGGGCAAACAGCTGTGCATATCTCTCTATCAGTGTTATAGAGGCGAACAATTTATGAGTTTACCCTGTATACGTTTTATACAGGGTAAAATGGATTTATTTGGGGTTTGGACCGCATTGGCACTTTGGCATCTGAGTGGTAAAGACAGGAGCACTTCTGTAAGTTTCTTTCAGTTAAGTCTGCAGCTCTGGGGCAAGTAATTCAGACCCTGGGTCTGTGTTGGAGCAGACTGGCATGTCTGGCTCAACAAGACAGGGTGCTGGAGTCCTAAGCTGTCAGGGCAGGAAAGTCTTGGCACATCGGTTGGCAAGTCCTAAGGGAGTTTTCTGTGATCCAATCCGTCACACCTACCTGATGGGTTGGGGTACCCACTTGGGTCATCACAATGTACAAGGCAAGTTGTCTGCGATGGAAAATCACCTACATTTCAATCTCCTGGAACTCTGGACGGTACACAATGGATGCCGACACTTCCTTCCACTCACACATGAGCCCTCAATCTCTATTCTCACCGACAATGTGGAGTGCATGTTTTATATCAATCGCCAAGGAGGAGCCAGGTCTCACTCGCTATGTGTAAAAGCCATGAATTTATGGAGCTTCTGCATCCGCAACAATATAAACATCACAGCATCATACCTACCAAGGTGCCAAAACACTACAGCCGACAACCTCAGCAGGCACTTCTCACAGGAACACGAGTGGGAAATCCACAACAGGGTTCTCAACACACTATTCCGAAAATGGGGTCACCCAGTAATCGACCTTTTCGCCTCAGCAACAAATCACAAATGTCCACTATTTTGCTCCAGGGCATGGAATGCCTTCCTCATCCCATGGAATGTGTCACTCATGTATGTCTTCCCGCCGTTACCACTGATCCCATGGGTCATCCGCAAGATACGACTCGACACCGCATACATCATTCTCATTGTCCCCACATGGCCCAGACAGACTTGGTTTCCGTACCTCTCACGTCTAGCAGTCTGTGCCCCACAACTGCTGCCTTTCCAGATGGACTTCCTGTCCCAGAACAAGGGCCTGACGCTCCATCCAGACCCAGCGAAACTCCATCTCAAAGCGTGGCTCCTCTTTGGTTCCAACATGGGGAATTGAACTGTTCGGAGAAAGTAAAATAGGTAAAAAAAAGTTGCCTCACCACTAACAATACTTACTGCCACAAGTGAAGAAGATTCTCCCTTTGGTGTCACCAATGACAGCTGGATGCAACCAAGGCGCTTCTATCGATGATCCTAGGCTACCTACTAGAAATGAAGGAAACGGGGTTAGCCATAAGCTCTATTAAAGTACACCTCGCTGCCATTACGGCCCTCCATGAACAGAGAGAAGGGGCTTCAATATTCATTCACCCGATTACACGGTGCTTTCTAGCAGGTATACAGAACATGTACCCAGAAGTACACCAACCTGCACCACCATGGGCTCTCAATCTTGTGTTCAAATGTTTCACAAGACCACCCTTTGAGCCTCTAACAACCTACTCGCTCCTTCACGTGTCACTGAAGGTCGTATTACTAGTGGCAATCACGTCTGCCAGACGTGTCAGCAAAATAGGAGCATTGATGACTGAATGACTGTACACTGTATTTACCAAAGACAAAATCATGTCATGTCCTCACCCATATTCTTGCCCAAAGTGGCTACAAATGTTCATATTACCCAAACCATACACTTACCTGCCTTCCAGCCCAAGCCACATAATGACTCCCGAGAAGCAACATTGCACATGCTGGATGTCAGACTGGCTGTAGCCTTCTACTTGGACAGAACTAAACCATTTCGCAAGTCACCAAGACTATTCGTCTCTACAGCAGAGTGCTCCAAGGGCTCTACAATATCGACGCAGAGACTGTCTAAAATGGGTCTCTACCTGTATTCAAACTTGCTACCACCTGCATCACAAAGAACCCACCGTGGGCATCAGATCCCACTCAACGCGAGCCACGGTGACATCGATTGCACTCTTGAACAATGTCCCCTTAATAGATGTTTGTAGAGCTGCAACCTGGACATCGGAGCTCACTTTTGTAAAGCATTACGCTATCACCCAAGGCCTAGTCTCAGACTCTATTGTTGGCCTTACAATGCTCTCATAACACACTTATACATAACTCCTAACCCCTACCACCCTGGAGGGGTACTGCTTTACAAGCACCTTGAGTGGCGCACCCACAGGGACACCACTCGATGAAGAAGAAGAAGTTACTCACCATGTGCAATAACTATGGTTCTTTGAGTTGTGTGTCCCTGTGGGTATTCCACTACCCACTCTCCTCTCATCTACTTCCAGTAGAGAAGGAACTGAGGGGACAGTCAGGGGGGCGCACGCTATAGGAGGTGCCAGTGGCTGCCCTTCCCCCTACCCAGTACTGCTGCGAGAAATCTCTGATCTCCAGCGCACAGACGCACCGACACCTAGAGTGGAGCACCCACAGGGACACACATCTCGAAGAACCATCGTTACTGCACAAGATGAGTAATTTCTTCTTACACTAAATCGATATCATCACACAGTAAAAATCACAGTACACTGGCCAAAACACAGTATTCACAAGGCCTCTCATTTTCAGTTTTTATTTTAAAATGTCCTGGGAATTTATTTAATGTAAAAGTGGGTGAAAATTGGTGCAAAAAAAATAACTTCACAGTTTCCTGGGACAATAATGGGGGCCGGGAGGACAGAAGAAAAGTCAGAGTATTGAAAGTAAAAACAGTTTAATGCTTTAATGTATTTAATAACTGTATTTAGCTGATAGCTGAAAATACAGTCCAGCTTGAGAGAATGCTTAAAGAACTGACTGCGAAAAGTAGTCAAATAGGATTAAAAATGAACCAGTTGAAAACAAAATATATGAGATCAGATGTTCTGCCAAGAACCCAAATTACTCAGGGAGAAGAGCAGATCCAAGAGGCTGACAAATACGTTTATTTGGGCCAGGAAGTCAAGATGCGCCACGATCAGAAAGGCAAACTGTCGCGCAGGAAAAAAAGCTGGATGGTGCACATTCAACGACATCAGGGACATCTTCCAAGGAAAGATCAGCAAAACAACTCGTGCAAATCTTTTTAACTTGACCGTGCTTCCAGCGATGCTATATGGCAGCGAAACACGGTCGCTGATGAAGACTGAAAAATATCAACTGTCTGTCACACAGAGGGCAATGGAATGAACATTTTTGGGCATTTCGCTCCGCAATCGCATCCCCAATGAAATAATTAGGCAGCAGTCTGGAGTCTGAGATGTTGTCAAAAGCAAGCTCCACAAAATGCGGTGGGCGGGACATGTGGCCTGACTCAGTGACAACAGATGGACTGCAGCTATATCTGAGTGGCATCCGCGAGAACTGAAACAGCCATGCGATTGGCCTCCGGTGGGATGATTTCTTAACAAGGACCTATGGACAAACATGGCGAAGGATGGCCAGAGCAAGAGAAGATTAGAAGATGTGTTGTGATCGGCTCAGTCTTAAAGCAACTAGTATGTACAAGTATGCAAGTGGAACCCTTCTGCCAGTCAATACAACACAAAACTGGTTTGAGCCTCCACCCAGTGACCTGGGCACCTCTAGAGGAAATACTGCCCCTCTCACAAACAGAGTCTGAGTGTAGCAGAGAAACTTTTAATGAAAGGAGGGAAGTAACTCAGCATTAATTTGGGAAAATGGAGGGTTCATAACATAAACCATGAGCAAAAGACCCACCTACAAATAAGTTGGGCTGTGTCCTTCTCCCTCAGGTTCTTAAGTCCAGCAACCCAAAAGTCCCTTTCACGTGTCCGTCCCTTTTCTGCACACCACACTACCTGCCGGCTCAGCGGGTAGCAATCGATGTATCGGGGATTGATTTATCGTGTGTAGTATAGACATGATAAATTGATCCCTGATTGTTCTCCCGTCGACTGCTGAACTCCAGCTTGGCGAGAGGCGGAAGCAAAGTCGACGGGGGAGCCGCGGCCATCGATCCCGCGCCGCAAGGACGCGAAGTAATTCTAAGTTGATCTAGGATATGTCGACTTCAGCTACACTATTCTCGTAGCTGAAGTTCCGTATCTTAGATCGACCCCCCGTCCCCCAATGTGGACCAGGCCTTACAGTGCAGACCCAGAGTCCAGAGGTGCATCTGCAGAATTCACCTCCCACCCTGGGTGGAGGGCGCGGGTAAAAGAGGCACATTACTCGCTCTGTTGCCCGAGCACTTGCGTGCCGCTCCTCTTTGCCAGCTGCATTGACAGCCGATTGGTGCCCCGCTCTTCTTCGTCACTGCGCCTCACCTCCGGGCTCTGCCAATTGCCACCTCGCCAGCTGACTGTCAGTCACCTTCTACTGCCACCTGCCTCTCATGCTGTGACGTCTGCAGGTCAGTCTCTTAGTGATTTTCAGCTCTGGGCACAAACACGGTCCCACCACAAGCAATTTTAGCTCTCAGTGATTTTTAGCTCTTAGCAGGGTGGGCAGAGACACTGCCCAACCACAACTGATTTCAGCTCCAACTGAGATTTTAAAATAATGAAGGGGCTCCTAATGAAGTCTATTTAGCTCTCTCTTTGAACAGTGGGGAGGAACAGGTTAAACCAGACCAGAGACCCTTAAGAAGACTCCACACTTCCTGATTGGTACATCTGTCCCCCCTTACTTTCATAGGCCTCTGGCATTCCAGGCCCTGGCTTAACAAGCTGGTCAGCTGATGGTGACCCCCCTCATTTGGGACAGGTTAAGCACAGTTCTGCTCCCCGTTGTTCCTACAATAATGACATCATTGAAACAATATTTCACTACTCCTTCATTCAGTACTAGAGTGATTTGTAACCCAGCACCAGCCAAAGTTGATTTATTTGAGCAACACAGCTCCATCTGCTGTATATCTAGGCAGAGTAGGGGCATGGCTACACTCGAAACTCCAAGGCGCCGCTGCAGGAGCGCTCCCACGGCAGCGCTTTGAAGTGCGAGTGTGGTCGCGGCGCCAGCACTGGGAGAGAGCTCTCCCACCGCTGCAGGTACTCCACCTCCCCAAGGGGATTAGCTTACAGCGCTGGGAGCGCGGCTCCCAGTGATGGGGCACTGTTTACACTGGCATTTTACAGCGCTGTAACTTGCTGCACTCAGGGGGGTGTTTTTTCACACCCCTGAGCGAGAAAGTTGCAGCGCTGTAAAGCGCCAGTGTAGCCATAGCCTAGGTGTGTTCATGTAAACAGTTTTTTCCTGAACTCTCTCCCACTCCCAGCTAGCTGTCGGGAATTCATTCAGACCCTGCTTACATATGTGGATGCGTGTGTGTGTGTAGATCTTCCACTACATTGCCTTATTTTAACAGACAGCATCACCTTTCCATTTAGGCTAATTTGTTATTGACATAAACACATTTATCTAATATAATGTATTGGCTGTTCTTAACATAATCTGTATTTTCATATACTGGAGAGGTCCAAAAATTGGATGAAAATAGTAAAAACTGAATAACAGCTTTTGTAAAACCCAGGCAATTAAAAAAAATTTGAAAAACTAAAACCGAAGGGCCTTAAGTATTCATAGATTATTACAGGAAGCTCCAAGTGCTTCACACACCTTCAGTCTGGAGAGTCACTACAGCAGCCTAATGAGGCCAGGAGGACTAGATAATGAGGTGAAAGCTGAAGAATAAAAGCCCATCTTTGGAGATACTGGATTACAGCTGCCCTCATCTCAGAGCTTCGCGCCTTCAGCGTTAGCCTCCAAGAGATTCAGTAGCTTGTGTCAGTTCTCTGAGGGACTGGCAGTTGAGCCAGTTCTCTGGGCTAGGGCCCTGTCTCTACACTCTTTGTTTGGGATGCCTCTGAGTTCTGGCCAGGAGTGAATCTGCATTAGCCTATTGACCATGGAGTTACTCAAGGCATCCAGACAATATTTGCACAGCTACACTCTGTTCAGAAGAGAATGAATCCCTCCCTCTTCCCATATGAAGGGGTGGTCCATCGTTCAGTCTGTTTCAGAGCACTCCCCTGTCTAGACTGTGACTGTTCCCAGTCCATCTCCTGTAACTCACATTTCCAGGTGTCTGTCATCCTGTGTGGGGATCCAGGAATGATACGCACCCTGGGCCCCAATGACATTTATTGCCTGTTAAAGGCTCTCTGCACTAGGGCCCTTGAAGGCCTTTCCATGAACTGTGAGACAACTGGCCAGTCTCTCCCAGTCTAGGCCAAGCATTTCCCCACTTGTCTAACAGTTTTCAACACCACCAAACCCAGGTCAGATCCAATCTCCTTTTGTGGTAGGGGCAAAACATCCTTCAAGTTTATTCCTTTGGCTCTGGATGAACGTCGGTTCTTCTCAGGGGAGGAGGTTGGCGTTTGGTGAAAGCAGCGGCGTGTGTCTTACATACTGTGAGGATGTTCCTTACTGCAGTATTTATAACATACCCACATGTGTCCCCAGCTGGGACAGGATTGTACCAGCTGGGAAAAGGTTGGGACTGGCAGGTGGCATCACTGTCACGATTTTCTAAGTATTCTCCATCAATTTCCCGTTTGTTCAATGTGCCACATCTCAGTCCCTCACCTGCTCTCATATATTCATTGCTCTGTCACATTCCTGATGTGGGTGTTTACCGAGGACTGTGATTGCTGGTTCAGGATTTGCGGATAGTGTAGGCAGATATCTGTTTATCATCATAAATGAGACACAGCTATTCTGGGGGACCAGTAGCGATTCTGCCCCTGTGAGGATGGCAATAGGAACTGGGAATATGGCAGCACCTCACAGCTCCTCCACCTAACTGCCGTTGTCTCTGTGCCTTACTGAGCTCCAGATCAGTGCTCCCATTCATAACATCCCATGGACCCTGGCGGTGCCTGAGTAGCACCATTGAGCTGGGAGATACTTGATGCTGGTTGGCAGAGGTGGAGGGAGGGTAAAGTAATGCAATCTCCCTGAGGGACCACTGAGGGCAGGGATTGAAGGGGGCACCGTTAAGTTTGTCTGTCTGTGTTGGGGGCAGGGGTCCTCTTGACAGCAAAGCAGAAAATGCTGAATGTAGAGTGCTGAGAATTAAACTCTCCCATTTGGGAAGGGCATGAGGGCCCCCCCCCAAAATCCTGCCTCCCTACTTCAGCATTGGTGTGAGGGTGAAAGGGGTTTGAAGTACGGCAGAGCATATGCTGTGGCAGGTCTTACCAAGCTGAGATGGTGTTGAGCTAGCCTCCAGGGTAGTAGGTAGTCTGACCATACCTCTATTAAGCTAGGGCAACCTGGCCAAAGTGGAGGGGGTACCGCAGCTACAGGACACAAGGGTTGGCACCCCGAATGCACTGCTGCAAGATTCTCCTGCCAAACAAGCCACACAATGCAGAATAAACTGGAAAACAGCTCAGACTCATGCGTCAGCCTGACCTGGGATAACACAGGACGAAAAACAGAGGCTAGTCTAACTATTTGTTGCAAGTCACAACACAAGAACACTGTCATCCGATTCATATATCGATATTTACATTGAAGTCAGAAAATCAATAAAAGCCGAGGTCATAGGGTTATGTGAAACAAGAATAAAAGACATGCATCTGATGAAGTGGGCATTCACCCACAAAAGCTTATGCTCCACTACATCTGTTAGTCTTTAAGGTGCCACAGGACTCTTTGTTGCTTTTTACAGATCCAGACTAACACGGCTACCCCTCTGACACAAGAATAAAAGACCTCATTGCACAATGGAAAAGCTGAGAGCAAGTATTCCTAGGAAGATCACTTGACAATAGAGCAAGGATTGGCGGTGTAGGAGTCATTGTCAGGAAAGAAACAGTTCCAAGGATAGTTAGCGGCAACATCGTGTCACCCCAAATAGCAGGTCTCACGCTTCAGATAAAATGAAGGAGAACGATTCAAATTATTCAGGTGTATGCTCCCACGCAGCAAGAGGAAGATGAAGAAATGGACCATATCTACGAAGAGCTGGAGGAGGTAATGCAGAAAAGATCCACCTACACAATTATCCAAGGGGACTTCAATGCAATAGTAAGTGGAAAAAAGATTGAAAAAGAAAAGTATGTGAGAAAATTCAGTAAAGGTGTAAGAAATGATTGTCTGGTTGCATTCAGAGAGGCAAACCATCTCCACATAATGAACACAATATTTGAAAAAGAACCTTGTCGGCAGTGGACAAGGAAACATCTGGATGGAGTCGCACTGAATCAGATTGATTATATAAAGACGGATACCAGAAGAATCTTTAATGATTTAGCGACAATACGAGAACGAATCATTTTCACAGGATCAGCCCGCTCAAAATATGTTCCGCTCAAAATATGTGTTGACAATGTCTATGAAGTTGAGAGATAGCCAGAAACTGAAGCAAAAATGGCACTTCAACGAAGAGGCATTTGTACAGGAAGTGAGTGAAATGAACCTTGAGTATAAAGGTCAACAAGGACATCGATGAGGCCTCTGAATAGTTTATCTCACAGCTAATCTCAGCAGCTAAGAAGGGAAAAGCATTGAAAATGTTGGGATGCAAGCAGAGGATCAGTGAGGAAATTGTGAATCTGATGGCAAGGACGGTGCGCATGAAATTAGAAGGAAAAATGGGCAAAGAATACAGAACACTGTGCAAAGGAATTTGTGTGAAGATCAAAGAAGACTACAAAGACTTTAGAAAAGAGAAATTCATAGAGGCGGCTGAAAAGAGTGAGTCTGAAGAAGGTAGAAAGAGATGTTAGACTGAAACGGATAATCCCAGAAGCGCTGTTGTATAGCACATGATTGGATTTTTGGTGTCCTAAGAGATTTGTGCACATGTTTAATTAACTGGTGGCAACAGCTAATTTCCTTTGTTTTCTTTCTCAGCTCTTCCCCAAAGGGGGCGGAGGTGAAAGGGCTTGAGGGTACCTCACCAGAAGGAATTCCCAAGGGTGTCTTCTTGGGTTCCAAAAAGGGTTTTGCATTTGGTTGATGGCAGTGTTTACCAAGCCAAGGTCAGAGAGAAACTGTAACCTTGGGAGTTTAGAAGCCTGGAGTGGCCAGTATTAACTTTTAAAATCCTTGCGGGCCCCCACCCTCTGCACTCAAAGTGCCGGAATGGGGAATCAGCCTTGACAAGGCAATATCAGGTTGCGCGTGCAAACCATCCCCCAAGTATATCTGCTTCTGATCTACCACAGTAGCTTGTATCTTTTTATTAGTCAGTTTGTTAGGTATTTGTTCTCCATTTGATAGAAAATAAAGGTATATATATTGTGATACAGCATGGCCAGATGGCAGCAGGAGAGTGATAGATGGGCTATATGGAAGCCCCAGGATGTTGAGAACCATATTTCCTGTAGAGGGAAGAGACGCTGCTACAGTTTAATTAGTGCACCTGAAGCCAATTAGACCAATTAGAGCACCTGAAGCCAGTCACCTGATAAAAACCCCCCTGCTTCAATCAGACAGTTGGAGGAACTGAAGCAGAGTGCTTTGTTGTTGGAGCAGAGAGCAGTTTGAAGGAGAGCAGTTTGGAGGGAAGCAGAGGAGAGTTTGGAAAAGTGCAGTGGCGGGCCAGAAGCCCAAGACCCTTGGTAAAGGGAAACCCAGCTTGTACCGAGCAGAGGAACTCCACAGACACAAGGGGTTGGGAGAAACTTAGCCCAAGCAGAGAGAGGGCAGGAAGCTCCACAAGCTGAAGGGCCAGAGAGGAAAGTAGCCCAGGGGAAGGAATCACTAGTTCAAGTGGTTTGCCACTATACCAAGGGCCCCTGGGCTGGGACCCGGAGTAGAGGTCGGGCTGGGGTCCCTCCCTCTCCACTCCCTTTTCTGGGATACTAGTGGGACAGTTAATACCCCAGATCAAGGGCGAGAAATGGCGCCCTGAACACCCTCACAAGAAGAGAAAGTGCGGGATCCATCACAGACTCCCCTGTAAGGGGCATGTCCGCTTCATTCAGCTCAAATGCTGCCTCTCTTGTAAAGATGCCTGGGTGAATCATACATGCTGCAGAAGTGCAATGTATGCCTAGGCCTGAACTATAGGGCTGGGAAGAACCAGGCAGTCAAACTTTGACACCTTATGATGGAGAATTCCCTCCAGCCTGCTCCTGAGCCAGGTCAGGAAACCCCTGGACGTCAGTTACCAGGGGCAAATAGGGCCCTTCCACCTCAGCTCAGCATTCTTCTGGGAAGGAGAAATTCTCAGAGCCTTCCTCTGAAGTCTCCCAGAAGAGCAAATCTAGTGCCCTTCCCAGGGGTTCCTCCACAAAAAGAATTCACTCCAGCCAGATCTACAGCCTCTGAGAGGTTTTCCTCAAGGTGGAAGAGGCTCCTCCAATATGGTGGACATGGGAAAATGCCACGATTCTAAGTCCAACCAGAGCTCTGGGAAGACCCTGGTAGCACCAAACAAGAAGGAGCAGTACTGTCATCTCAGACTCCACTCTCAATATCCTTACCAACTGCTGAGGTACCATGAAAGCCTTCAACCTCATCTGCACCAGCCCCGTGGCACCCCAGGACTCCATTGCCATCAGAAAAGGACAGACACCTCTCGGTACCACAAAAGCTCTCGGTACCTCAGGACGTCAGACTACAAAAGGAATTGGTGATGAGTGCTGAACCTCAGTCTCTGTTGGTAGCAGCCACAGAGCACCTTTCGGTATCGAGAATCCCCCATCTCCAGATCCCTTTGCCTCCCCGGTGCCATTGTCCCGCCAGTCCCATTCTCTGGGAGCTGCTCCAGATGACCTTCCCTCTACCTCCTCTCTTTTTGTGCAAGGTTCTCCAAAGCATCCTCACACACACACACACCCCTTTCCCGAAGGGGCAGGGGAGATGTTTTGGGACCTCATCGATCCTGGTGGGAGCAGCTCCGGATGCTACCCCCTTCCCAGTAATGGCCTCAAGGGACATATTGGAATCCCTATACTGCCTATTGTCAGCAGTTCTCTAGGTCCCAGCCCCATCCCATTGGGATGACAGGGAGACCCAAACTTCCCCTCCCCAGCAGCAAGAGGAAACATTTCAGGAACAGCAGTCCAGGGCAGACAAAGAAGCCACATCTCAGACCTCCTTCCCAGATGAGGCCCTGATGCCTTTCTGCTAGTTCATGATTTTTGCCAGTTCCAGGACCACATTAAGCCAGTGCCAGAATCTGCAGATACCACTGGAAGATCTTGGAGAACTCCAACACAAGCTGCTGGATATTCTGCACTCTGTGACGCCATCAGGAGTCACCTTTCCCATTAATGAGGCTCTATGGGAACCCACTAGAACCATCTGGCAAATCCCAGCTACGGTGACACCCACTTGTAGGAGGGCTAACGAATAATACTATGTCCCCTCCAAGGACTCTGAATTGCTGTTTTCCAACCTCTCTTTGTTGATGTGGTGAACACCATTACAAATCCACCCCATATGACAGAGACCAAAAGCATCTGGACCCCACTAGGCTGGAAGGCCTATTCATCAGCTATGCTGCAATTCCTCTATGCAAATTACCCAGCATTTATGGCCAAATACTTTACCAACTATACATAATTTGAGTCATTTATTGAATGCCTTCACTCGGATCAAAGAGAACAATTCCAGGCAATTGTTGCTGAGGGTCAGTTGTTGGCAAGAATGTCTTTGCAGGCAGCTCTTGATGATACAGACACTGCATCTCTGTGGCGGCAGTTCTGTGCCGGGCTTCCTGGCTGATATTGTCTGGCTTCCCCAGGGAAATTCAGAATACAGTTGAGGCTCTTCAATTTGTCAGATGAAAGTTGTTTGCAGAGAACACTGACAAGTCATTAAATCCCCTTAAAGATTCCAGGACCATATTATGCACTTTGGGCATCTACACTCCTGCAAACAAACAGAGATTCAGTGGATCACCAATGGCTCAAAAATCCCTTTCATACTTATACCTCAGCTCACAGAGTCAGCGAGATTGGTGCATTCATGGCAGCCCCTCCCCACACCCCCTTTCAATGTTTCACAAGGAGAAGGTCTCCTTCCGACTGCATCCCAGCTTTCTCCCTAACGTGACTTCCAATTTTCACCTGAATCAGACCATATAGCTGCCAGTTTTCTTCCCAAAACCACATACTTCCCACCAGGAGACAGTTCTCCACACTCCAGATGTCAGGAGGGCAGAAGCCTTCTACCTCGACAGAACTAAACCATTTCACAAATCCAATAGACTATTCATTTTGATTGCAGATAGATTTAAGGGATTTGTCATTTCCATCCAGAGACTTTTGAATCACAACTTGATACCAAGCTGTCGCCATTACACTCCCTATCAGTATTTTGGCACATTCAACCAGATCACAGTCTACATCTATAGATCTACTTTAAAATGTGCCCATTTCAGACAGCTGCAGGACCGATATGTGGTCTTCAGTAGATATTTTCGCTAGACACTATGCATTAGTCGATGTCTCCAGGTCTGATGCTGCAGTCAGCAACGCAATTTTCTCTTCTGTTCTGGACTCCATTCCAAAGCTTCTTCCTCCTACTGGGGATACTGCTCAGAAATCACCCTGAGCGGTAGTAGGGATAGGACTTGAAGAAGAAAAAGGGGTTACTCCCCCTGTGTAGTAACTGTAGTTCTTTGAGATGTGTCCCCCTCTGGATGCCCCACTACCCGTCCGCCTCCCCTCTGCTTCAGAGTTTCTGCTCAGACTTGGTGGTGCAGAAGGAACTCAGCGGACTGTTTGGCCATGCAGCCTGATATGGCCTAGACCAGGGGTTCTCAAACTGGGGTCAGGACCCCTCAGGGAGTCGCGAGGTTATTACATGGGAGGTCGTGAGCTGTCAACCTCCACCCCAAATCCCGGTTTGCCTCCAGCATTTATAATGGTTAATTTAAAAAAAATAAATTTTAATTTATAGGGGAGGGGGTCGCACTCAGAAGCTTGCTATGTGAAAGGGGTCACCAGTACAAAAGTTTGAGAGCCACTGGCCTAGATGCAGGGCACAAAGGGCACACGCAGGCCCAGTGTGGTGCACCCCTAGGGACACACCCTCTAGAAGAACTACAGTTACTGCACAGGAGAGTAACCCCTTCTTTTGGTTTCGTGGGTTTCCTTAAAGCTGATTTGACTTGTGATGTGCTGCCACTTTGCTTTAATCTGATTCACATGCAGCAGTTCACAGAGAAAATCAAGTTCACCCAGGGCTCCATGTCTAAACTCTAAGCACAAGATTATGATATTGTGCTGCCATTACAAAATGAGATTAGGCCCAGCTCCACAAAGGGACGTTGGCCCGACGGTCTGAATACACAACAGGAGTTAGGCACAGTGATGCTGAGCGTCACAACACTTCACTTCTAGGCACCTAGAAAAATCACTGGGATTCACAAAGCCTGAGTTAGGCGCCTGAGCTCCTGCCCAACAAATGGGGGAGAGACTGACGCCTTAGACTGTGAGTCACAAAACCCTGCAGAAGGCAGGTGTGACATACCCAGGGGACAATCTAGACTAGTGCGTAGCTGTGTCACCCTTTCCCCCTAACCTGGGGTTCCCTTTTCACTGCTTTGCTGCTGTACGCACCAGTCAGGACTGCTCACAAACAGCCTCCAGCATGCAAGTCCCTCCCAGCTACGTCTGTGTGTGTGCAGCAGCCAGCCAGTAGGGTTGCCAGGCATCCAGTTTTCCACCAGAACGCCTGGTCGAAAAGGGCCCCTGGTGGCTCTGGTGGACTGTTAAAAGTCCAGTCGGCGGTGCAGCAGGGGCTTGGGACTAAGGCAGGCTCCTTGCCTGCCCCAGCGCCACGTGGCTCCTAGAAGTGGCCACTAAGTCCCTGTGGCCCCTAAGTGCTCCAATGTGTAGAGGGTACAGTGACCAATGTGTAGAGCTGCAGGACCACCCATGTGCCCAGAGGCTGCAGGGTCTTGGCAGCTGCTTCCTCGCAGCTGCAGTAACTGCAGCTGGAACCCCGCACCCCTCATCCCTGGCCCCACCCCAGAGCCTGCACCCCCCAGGCCAGAGTCCTCGCCTCCCCCTCCAATCCTCTGCCCCAGCCCGGTGAACGTGAATGAGGGTGAAGAAGAGTGAGCAACGATTGGAGAGGGGCATGAAGCAAGCAGAGGCGGGGCCTCGGAGAAGGAGCAGGGCATAGGCGGGGCCTCGAAGAAGAGAGAGGACAGGGCAGAGGTGTTCTGTTTTGTGTGATTAGAAATTTGGCAATCCTACCAGCCAGCCACACCTTGGTTATATTTCAGGGTGTTCCCCCAGCAATATCTGTCCTGTAATGCCAAGCCCTCTCTGCACAAGACAAATTCATAAAAAGTCCATATTTCTTTAAAAGAAATAATATGCACAATTTGTTACACCAAATTGAGTTTCCCAGACACTTCAATTTAATCACACTCGATTAGATATAACAATTAAACAAGTTTATTAACTACAAAGAGAGTGATTTTAAGTGAATACAAGTAAGGAGGCATAAACGTCCAAAATGGTTAGAAGAAAAATGACGATAAAACACAATTGGCGCCTAACTTAACAAATTGTGTTACATTCAAAGCAAAGCTCTCAACAGTCTTACTGGCCAAATTTCATCCAGGATCTAGTCTTCTGTTTAATGGCTGCTTCCTTTGTCCCTTCTCTTACCGTGCATAGAGTAGGGTTACCATACGTCTGGATTTTCCCGGACATGTCCGGCTTTTTGGGCTCCAAATCCCCGTCCGGGGGGAAATCCCCAAAAGCCGGACATGTCCGGGAAAATCGGGACATGCGGGCCGGCGGCCGGCGGTCAGCGGTGCCGGGCCGGGGGCTCGGGAGCCAGCGGTGCCGGGCCGGGGGCTCGGGGGCCGGCGGCTCGGGGGCTCGGGGGACGGAGGTCGGCCGGGCCGGGCCGGGGGCTTGGGGGACGGAGGTCGGCCGGGCCGGGCCGGGGGCTCGGGGGCCGGCGGTCGGCGAGGCTGGGCCGGGGGTGCTCGGCCGGGGGCCGGCAGTGCTGGGCGGGCCGGAGGTGCTCGGCCGGGGGCCGGCAGTGCTGGGCGGGCCGGAGGTGCTCGGCCGGGGGCCGGGCCGGGGACTGGCAGTGCTGGGCGGGCCGACCCTAGGGTTACCATATTTTGAGCCTCCAAAAGGAGGACACTCCACGGGGCCCCGCCCATGCCCCCCCACCCCAACTCCGCCCCCTCCCCTGCTTCCCACGAATATTTGATTCGCAGGAAGCCTGAAGCAGGTAAGGAGGGTGTGGGGGGAGGAGGCGCATCTCCAGCCTGGGTCGGCTAGGGTTACCATTCGTCCGGATTTACCCGGACATGTCCTCCTTTTTGTGCTAAAAATAGCGTCCGGGGGGAATTTGTAAATCACTCAAAATGTCCGGGATTTCCCCCCCCCCTCCCCCCGGCAGAGCAGAGCGAGCGGCTGGGAGGGCTGCAGGAAAGTCACGGGCTGGACTCCGGAGCAGCTGTAGAGGAGCTCCTCCTCCTCCCTCCCTCCCTGCATTCTGAGCCGGCAGCTCCTCCCCGGCAGTCCCGCGCCCGGCTCCAGCAGCACTGTGCAGGGCCAGGGACCGTGTTGTGTGTTGTGCTGGGGAGCGCAGCCACATGTCCGGCTCGCACAGAGCCCAACACCCTGTTCTGAGCAGCAGGGTAAGGGGGCCAGGGGGGCAGGAGAAGGGGCAGGGAGGTTCTGGAGGGGGCAGTCAAGAAACGGGGGGGGGGGGTCGGGAGTTCGGGGGGGGCTTTTTGGGGGGAGTGGAGAAAGTTTTGGGCAGTCAGGGTACAGGTAGGGGGTAGGGTCCTGGGGGGCAGTTGGGGGGGGTCTTAGGAAGGAGCAGTTAGGGGATAAGGAACAGGGAGGCTTAGGTAGGAGGTGGGGTTCTGGAGGGCAGTTAGGAGCAGGGGTCCCAGGAGGAGGCAGTCAGGGGACAAGGAGTGGGAGGGGTGGGGGGTTGGGAGTTCTGGGGGGGAGCTGTCAGGGAGCAGGAGTGGGGAGAGGGATCGGAGCAGTCAGGGGACAGGGAGCAGAGGGGTTTAGATGGGTTGGGAGTTCTGGGGGGGGCTGTCAGGGGGTGGGGAGTGGTTGGATGGGGCGTGGGAGTCCCAGGGGTCTGTCTGGGGGTGGGGGTGTGGATAAGGGTTGGGGCAGTCAGGGGACAAGAGGCAGGGAGGCTTAGATAGGGGGTGGAGTCCTGGGGGGCAGTTAGGGGCAGGGGTCCCAGGAGGGGGCAGTCAGGGGACAAGGAACGGGGGGAGGGTTGGGGGTTCTGGGGGGTGGGAAGTGGGAGGGACAGGGGCGGGGCTCCTCCCGTCCTCTGTTTTGCTTGCTGAAATATGGTAACCCTAGCTAAGCAGAACTCAAGTTTTACTATATAGTCTGCAGTCAATCAGGAAGTAAGGGGGGAATGGGAACAGAGACTGTGGGTGGGGGAATTGGGATCATGTTTTGCTAAGGGCAGGAATGGGAACAGGGAATGGGAACAGGAACAGGGACACAGGCAAGGCTCTGTGGTGTCAGAGCTGGGAAGGGGGACACTAGGGTACGTCTTCACTACGCGCCGTATCGGCGGGTAGCAATCGATTTATCTGGGATCGATATATCGATCCCCAAACGTGCACACCGTCGACTCCGGAACTCCACCAGAGTGAGCGGCGGTAGTGCAGTTGACGGGGGAGCCACGGCCACCGATCCCGCGCTGTCTGGACCCCAGGTAATTCGATCCAAGATACTTCGACTTCAGCTATGCTATTCACGTAGCTGAAGTTGCGTATCTTGGATTGAGAAGGAAACTGGAATCATGCTTCCTGGAAGTTCATCGAATTGTTTGCACCTTCGGACTTTGGGTATTGTTACTCTCTGTTCATGCGAGAAGGACCAGGGAAGTGAGAGGGTGAAGGAATAAGCCCCCTAACAATGTTCCCTCAGTTATTGCCAGGCATGAATGTACATTAGCCTACTCAGTTTTGAATTACACAGAGCATCAGCATCCCTCCCTCCCCCTTTTCCAGTACGATGTCCATCATTCACTTGGTGAGGAAAGCTTCCTTGTCCATCGTGATTACCCCGCATTGCCTCCCCGTAACTCACATTTCCAGGTGTGTGGGGAACCATGTTTGGCCTGCTGGGTGCACAGCTCGGCCACAGTTACATTTGTCTGCCTATTGACTGATCTTCCTTCAGTGGCTCCCGAAGGCCTCTCGATGAAGTGTCAGACAAATGTCTGCTCTATTTCTATCAGTGTCATAGCTTTCAACAACACTGAATCCGATAAGATACAATGTCTTGGCAGATGGTATCCAAGCCATCAGAGTGTTCTTCTCCTTAAAGTATTGAGTCAGGGTAAATGGTGATTCTGAATTGCTTTATATGGCGTATTCTGTATTATTGATTCTATCTAAATAATCTTCATTCCTGGGGAGTGAAGATTCTTGGTAATCAGAATGCAGGTCAAGATAAAACCCATACAGTTTATCTGATTTTTATTTATCTTGCCTCTTGTTAGGTGTTGAGGTTGGGGGTTCTGTCGAAAGCAGCTGTGTGTGTTACATACTGTGAGAATGTTCTTGACTTGTAATATTTATAACATACCCATACGTGTTCATATTAGGGGTCAGGAATGTACCAGCTGGGGGAAGGATAGGATTGGAAATTTAGTTGAAATTTCAGATATTTAGTGGTTTGGTTTGGTTTAATATTTATATAACACATTCGTCTAGTGTGTGTTTTTTCTAATATTAAACCTGACACAAAGTTAACAGAGTTGTCAGTTTGAGATGCTTTGAAGGGAAGGATTTTCATGGGAACAAGGGACACTTCGGTACCCAACTCCCACTATTTAAATTTGAGAAGGCTCTGAATAGAGATTGACTGAAACATATTTTTAAGGACTTTATTTGAGTGTTAGAGTAGAAGCTCCCAGGTAATTTACTGTCTATTCATTTCTGCTTGTTTGTTTGTACCGCGATCCTGCCCAAATTTTGTAAATCTCATTAATTCCTAATATAGACTGAAAGTGCATACTATTCAGAGTGTCTATGTTCAGGGGAGTTCTCATCGCTCACTTTCTCCTTGTTTCAGGGAGGAGCAGAGCCACAAGACACCAAGGTAAGTTCAGGGCCGCCCAGAGGATTCAGGGGGCCTGGGGCAAAGCAATTTTGGGGGCCCCTTCCATAAAAAAAAGTTGCAATACTATAGAATACTATATTCTCGTGGGGACCCCTGTGGCCCTGGGGCAAATTGCCCCATTTGCCTCCCCCCACCCCCCGGGTGGCCCTGGGAAAAATAAACATTTAAAAACCTTCCACATCTCAGCACAAACTCAGTTTTGAGAAAACTTCTTTTCAAGTCACCTTTACAAGGTATCACTGGTTCTCAGCATCAGCTAGTGCTAAAAGGCACTAAAAGGGTTGGGAAAATATTTTCCGTCAAAACTTTTTTTGGATCGAAAACTTAGGGGTTTTTAAAAAGCAGAAAAAATCACGGACAATGTCTGCTTTCCTTCAAAATTTGTTGTGGTTTTTTTTTAATTGAAAAGCTGAAATTAGTCTGCCAAAACCTGAACATGGTTTGGGGTTTCAGAAATGTGTGGCCAAATATTTGCTGCTTGCTGTGTTTGATTGTTTAAAGAAACAATAAAAAATTCTGCTTAAAAAAAATCCAAAACTTTTGAACCACCTCAGCTTGTGACCAAACGCCTGAGCCCATCCAGTCAGAGATTCTTCCAGGTTTCTGATACTCTGCTGGCTTCCTTGACTCATATCTGTCTCCAGAACTTTGGGTTCATTTAGATTAGAACATAAGAAAGGCCGTACTGGGTCAGACCAAAGGTCCGTCCAGCCCAGTATCCTGTCTACCGACAGTGGCCAATGCCAAGTGCCCCAGAGGGAGTGAACCTAACACGTAATGATCAAGTGATCTCTCTCCTGCCATCCATCTCCACCCTCTGACAAACAGAGGCTAGGGACACCATTTGAGAAGTGAAAGGGATGGTAGCCCTAAGGGAAAAGATAACAGCTTGACTCATTGTGTTAAATAGCTGTCTGCAAGCCTCCAACTGCTGAATGAGCTTTAGGGTAGGGAAGGCTGTGCCTCCCCAAACAGCCTGGCCCTGCCCCCTATCTGACCCCCACCCACTTCCTGCCCCCCAACTGCCCCCTCAGAATCCCTGACCTATCCTTCTCCTTGTCCCCCCAACGCCCTCCCCAACCAGATGGATCAGACTGAGTAGGTTCCAAAACCTCTTGGAGGCTCTTACCTTGTAAACTGGGACGTCTGTTTTCTAGTAAAATCAGTAAAAGGAAAGGAGAAAACTCGAAAGAGGCTCCTGCTCGCACTCACGTATGTGAACCCTAATACTCTCTCAGTCCTCAAAGAGAGACCTCGAGAAGGAGACTTGCTGAAGCAAAGCCACAGGGGTCTCTGAGGTTTCCCTGGTCCTGCGCCCCTGTCCTGCCTGGCTGATGTCAGCATCTCTCTCTGAGGTCACCACCTCCCTAACACCTTTGACCAATAGGCTGAGGTCCTGCAAAAGGCCTTTGTGATGTCACTGCCACACCCACCCATCCCGTGAAGTGCTAATCACCTGCTACTGAACAGACACTTTGAAGGTTTGAGCTACTCTCTACAGATCACCCTACTCAATGCGTCTTCATTCTAGGAAGCAAGCCGGCTAGACGGTAAAACATCAGAGGCTGCTCTCAATGCTACACTCAGTGTTTCCAAAATTAGTAGACTTTATGGACAGAAGAGACCTTTAGAGCATCTCATCTAACCCCCTGCATATCATGGGCTTCCTGTATAGTACAATAGTTACTTTTTGGGCACACACATTCCAGAAAGGCATCTAGTCTTCAATCAATGACATCAAGAGATGGAGAATCCACCACTTTCCCATTTATTGAGTGCCAGGGGGCTCCATTTCCACTTCCACTAGCTCCCCATTTACAGTGAGCCAGAGCAGTACCTGCAGCAGGGAGCGGGAGTTGCTGATGGCCCCGCAACCCAGTGAAGTGGGTTGCGGGGAAGTTGAGATCTTGCCCCAAGTCATCCCAGACACTAATGCCAAGCCACAGGATGGCAGCATCTAGTGTCAGTGGAGTCCAAACACTATTTCAACCCCACAGTTTTTGATGAACTTCCCACAAGGGGAAGTGATGAGCACCCCCAGCAACACACACACACACACCACTCCTGGTGGTGGGAGGGGAACAGGAGAAAGGACAAAAGAAGTAAGAGATGAAGAGAAAGGAAGGAGGGATGGAGGAAAAGGTAAAACAAAAAGGACAAACCCTAATGTCCCCAGTGATTCTACGGAACAAAATCCAAGGGATGGAATAAAATTCTGCCATCTTAAACTACTGTTTTCCATGCCTAGAATTCAGCTGGCACCACGTGGATCAGACTGAGCAGCTGCCAAAACCTCTTGGAGGCTCTTACCTTCTAAACAGGGACGTCTGTTTTCTAGTAAAATCAGTAAAAGGAAAGGAGAAAACTCGAAAGAGGCTCCTGCACGCACTCACGTACGTGAACCCTAATACTCTCTCAGTCCTCAAAGAAAGACCTCGAGAAGGAGACTTGCTGAAGCAAAGCCACAGGGTCTCTGAGGTTTCCCTGGCCCTGTGCTCCTGTCCTGCCAGGCTGATGTCAGCATCTCTCTCTGAGGTCACCACCTCCCTAACACATTTGACCAATAAGCTGACATCCTGCAAAAGGCCTTTGTGATGTCACTGCCACACCCAACCAAACCCTGAAGTGCTAATGTCCTGCTGCTGGCCTGACACTTTGAAGGTTTGAGGTTGTCATAACTATAAAGGGAAGGGTAACAGCTGTCCTGTGTACAGTACTATAAAATCCTCCTAGCCAGAGACTCCAAAATCCTTTTCCCTGTAAAGGGTTAAGAAGCTCAGGTAACCTGGCTGGCATCTGACCTAAAGGACCAATAAGGGGACAAGATACTTTCAAATCTTGGGGAGGGGAAGGCTTTTGTTTGTGTTCTTTGTTTGTGTGGGTGTTCGCCCTCGGGACTGAGAGGGACCAGACATCAATCCAGGTTCTCCACATCTTTCTAAACAAGTCTCTCCTATTTCAAACAAGGCGTGTTAGTTTTCCTTTGTTTTCTCAACTTGTAAATGTACCTTTTACTAGAGTGTTTATCTTTGTTTGCTGTACTTTGAACCTAAGACTAGAGGGGAGTCCTCTGAGCTCTTTAAGTTTGATTACCCTGTAAGGTTAATTTCCATACTGATTTTACAGAGATGATTTTTACCTTTTTCTTTAATTAAAAGCCTTATTTTTAAGAACCTGATTGATTTTTCCTTGTTTTAAGATCCAAGGAGTTTGGATCTTGATTCACCAGGAGTTGGTGGGAGGAAGGAGGGGAATGGTTAATTTCTCCTTCTTTTAGATCCAAGGGGGTTGGATCTGTATTCACCAGAAGTTGGTGGGAAGAAGGAGGGGGGATGGTTAATTTCTCCTTGTTTTAAGATCCAAGGGGTTTGGATCTGTATTCACCAGGGAATTGGTGAAAGGTTTCTCAAGGCTACCCAGGGGAGGAAATTAGCCTTGGGATGGTGGTTAAGCTTAGAAGTTTTCATGCAGGCCCCTACATTTGTACCCTAAACTTCAAAGTGGGGATACAGCCTTGACACAGGTACTCTCTGTGGATCACCCCACTCAATGTGTCTTCATTCTAGGAAGCAAGCCGGCTAGACAGTAAAACATCAGACGCTGCTCCCAATACTACACTCAGTGTTTCCAAAATTAGTAGACTTTATGGCCACAAGAGACCTTTACAGCATCTCATCTAAGCCCCTGCATATCATAGGCCTCCTGTATAGTACAATAGTTACTTTTTGGGCACACACATTCCAGAAAGGCATCTAGTCTTCATTCAATGACATCAAGAGATGGAGAATCCACCACTTTCCCTTTTAGTGAGTGCCAGGGGGCTCCATTTCCCCTTCCACTAGCTCGCCATTTACAGGGAGACAGAGCAGTACCTGCAGCAGGGAGCGGGAGTTGCTGAAGGCCTCAGAGGCGCAGCCCCTGCAGTGTCTCAGGCACCTGGCGCAAGTGCCGGATGATGCGGGTGCATCACTTTGGCCGTGACGTCCTCCTCCTGCAAGGGAACGAGAACCTGTCAGAGACTCAAACGCCCCGAGGAATCAGGGGGAATTAAGGGCACCTGGAACCAGCAGTATTTAAACTGACTACCTGCCCACCACTGAGGGATGAATTCACCTCCTGAACCCCAGAATGGAGTCTTCTTGTCCTTTCTAGTAACCTCCAGTGCCAACCCACCACCTTGTAGGGTGAGCTCCTGCTACCTCCCCCTCAGTACCCTTGACAGCTGTTCTACCTCCAAACCACAGCTCAACTTATCAGAACCCTCTTCTCCACCCCAACCCAGGTTGCGCAGGGAGGCGGCCCTAGCAGGGGGGGCAGGAGGGATTCTGCCAGCAGTGAAGTGGGTTGCGGGGAAGTTGAGATCTTGCCCCAAGTTATCCCAGACACTAATGCTAAGCCACAGGATGGCAGCATCTAGTGTCAGTGGAGTCCAAGCACTATTTGAACCCGACAGTTTTGGATCAACTTCCCACAAGGGGAGTGAAGAGCACCCCCAGCAACACACACACCACTCCTGGAGGTGGGAGGGGAACAAGAGAAAGGACAAAAGAAGTAAGAGATGAAGAGAAAGGAAGGAGGGATGGAGGAAAAGGTAAAACGAAAAGGACAAACCCTAGTGTCCCCAGTGATTCCACGGGACAAAATTCCAGGGAGGGAATAAAATTCTGCCACCTTAAACTACTGTTTTCCATGCCGAGAATTCAGCTGGCACCAGATGGATCAGACTGAGCAGGTTCCAAAACCTCTTGGAGGCTCTTACCTTCTAATTTTCAAGTAAAATCAGTAAAAGGAAAGGAGAAAACTCGAAAGAGGCTCCTGCTCGCACTCACATACATCAACCCTAACACTCTCTCAGTCCTCAAAAAGAAACCTCGAGAAGGAGACTTGCTGAAGCAAAGCCACAGGGGTCTCTGAGGTTTCCCTGGTCGTAAGCCCCTGTCCTCCCTGGCTGAAGACAGCATCTCTCTCTGAGGTCACCACCTCCCTAACACCTTTGACCAGTACGCTGAGGTCCTTGAAAAAGCCTTTGTGATATCACTGCCACACCCAACCAAACCCTAAAGTGCTCATGTCCTGCTGCTGGCCTGACACTTTGAAGGTTTGAGCTACGCTCTGTGGATCACACCACAAAATTCGTCTTCATTCTAGGAAGCAAGCTAGCTAGACAGTAAAACATCAGAGGCTGCTCCCAATACTACACTCAGTGTTTCCAAAAGTAGGAGACTTTCTGGCCAGAAGAGACCTTTACAGCATCTCATCTAACCCCCTCCATATCATAGGCTTCCAGTATAGTACAATAGTTACTTTTTGGGCACACACATTCCAGAAAGGCATCTAGTCTTCATTCAATGACATCAAGAGTTGGAGAATCCACCACTTTCCCTTTTAGTGAGTGCCAGGGGGCTCCATTTCCCCTTCCACTACCTCCCCATTTACAGTGAGCCAGAGCAGTACCTGCAGCAGGGAGAGGGAGTTGCTAAGGCCTCAGAGGAACAGCCCCTGCAGTGTCTCAGGCACATGGCGTAAGTGCCGGATGATGCGGAGCTGGTGCATCCCTTTGGCCGTGACGTACTCCTCCTGCAAGGGAACGAGAACCTGTCAGAGACTCAAATGCCCCGAGGAATCAGGGGCAATTAAGGACACCTGGAACCAGCAGTATTTACACCCAGCACCTGCCCACCACTGAGGGATGAATTCACCTCCTGAACACCAGAATGGAGTCGTCTTCTCCTTTCTAGTAATCTCCAGTGCCAACCCCCGTCCTTGTAGGGTGAGCTCCTGCTACCTCCCCCTCAGTGCCCTTGACAGCTGTTCCACCTCCAAACCACAGCTCAAGTTATCAGAACCCTCTTCTTCACCCCCACGCAGGTTGGCCAGGGAGGCGGCTCTAGCAGGGGGGGCAGGTGGGATTCTGGCAGCAGTGAAGTGGGTTGCGGGGAGGTTGAGATCTTGCCCCAAGTCATCCCAGACACTAATGCTAAACCACACGATGGCAGCATCTAGTGTCAGTGGAGTCCAAGCACTATTTCAACCATACAGTTTTGGATCAACTCCCAACAAGGGGAGGTGAAGAGCACCATCAGCACCACACACACACACACACACACACACATATACCACTCCTGGTGGTGGGAGGGGAACAAGAGAAAGGACAAAAGAAGTAAGAGATGAAGAGAAAGGAAGGAAGGATGGAGGAAAAGGTAAAACGAAAAGGACAAACCCTAATGTCCCCAGTGATTTTACCAGACAAAATTACAGGGAGGGATTAAAATTCTGCCACCTTGAACTAGTGTTTTCCATGCCTAGAATTCAGCTGGCACCAGATGGATCAGACTGAGCAGGTTCCAAAACCTCTTGGAGGCTCTTACTTTCTAAACAGGGATGTCTGTTTTCTAGTAAAATCAGTAAAAGGAAAGGAGACAACTCGAAAGAGGCTCCTGCTCTCACTCAAATACGTGAATCCTAATACTCTCTCAGTCCTCAAGAGAAACCTCGAGAAGGAGACTTGCTGAAGCAAAGCCACAGGGGTCTCTGAGGTTTCCCTGGCCATGCGCCCCTGTCCTGCCTCGCTTATGGCAGCATCTCTCTCTGAGGTTACCACCTCCCTAACACCTTTGACCAATATGCTGAGGTCCTGCAAAAGACCTTTGTGATATCACTGCCACCAATCAAACCCTTAAGTGCTAGTGTCCTGCTGCTGGCCTGACACTATGAAGGTTTGAGCGACTCTCTGTGGATCACCCCACTCAATGCGTCTTCATTCTAGGAAGCAAGCCGGCTAGACAGTAAAACATCAGAGGCTGCTCCCAATGCTACACTCAGTGTTTCCAAAATTAGTAGACTTTATGGCCACAAGAGACCTTTAGAGCATCTAATCTAAGCCCCTGCATATCATAGGCTTCCTGTATAGTACAATAGTTACTCTTTGGGCACACACATTCCAGAAAGGCATCTAGTCTTCATTCAATGACATCAAGAGATGGAGAATCCACCACTTTCCCTTTTAGTGAGTGCCAGGGGGTTCCATTTCCCCTTCCACTAGCACCCCATTTACAGTGAGCCAGAGCAGTACCTGCAGCAGGGAGTGGGAGTTGCTGATGTCCACAGAGGCACAGCCCTTGCAGTGTCAACTTCCCACAAGGGGAGGTGAAGAGCACCCCCAGCAACACACACAAACACACACACACCACTCCTGGTGGTGGGAGGGGAACAAGAGAAAGCAAGGAGGGATGGAGGAAAAGGTAAAATGAAAAGGACAAACCCTAATGTCCCCAGTGATTCTACGGCACAAAATCCCAGGTGGGCTATAAAATTCTGCCACCCTGAACTAGTGTTTTCCATGCCTAGAATTCAGCTGGCAACAGATGGATCAGACTGCAGACTGAGCAGGTTAAAAACCTCTCCAAGGTTCTTACCTTCTCAACAGGCACGTCTGTTTTCTAGTAAAATCAATAAAAGGAGAAACTCGAAAGAGGTTCCTCCTCGCACTCACATACTTGAACCCTAATACTCTCTGAGTCCTAAAAAGGGAGACCTCGAGAAGGAGACTTGCTAAAGCAAAGCCAAAGGGGTCTCTGAGGTTTCCCTGGTCCTGCGCTCCTGTCCTGCCTGGTTGATGTCAGCATCTCTCTCTCAGGTAACCACCTCCCTAACACCTTTGACCAATAGGCTGAGGTCCAGGATAAGGCCTTTGTGATATCACTGCCACACCCAACCAAACCCTAAAGTGCTAATGTCCTGCTACTGGCCTGACACTTTGAAGGTTTGAGCTACTCTCTGTGGATCACCCCACTCAATGCATCCTCATTCTAGGAAGCAAGCGGGCTAGACAGTAAAACATCAGAGGCTGCTCCCAATGCTACACTCAGTGTTTCCAAAATTAGTAGACTTTATGGTCAGAAGAGACCTTTAGAGCATCTAATCTAACCCGCTGCATATCATAGGCTTACTGTATAGTACAATAGTTACTCTTTGGGCACACACATTGCAGAAAGGCATCTAGTCTTCATTCAATGACATCAAGAGATGGAGAATCCACCACTTTCCCTTTTAGTGAGGGCCAGGGGGCTCCATTTCCCCTTCCACTAGCTCCCCATTTACAGTGAGCCAGAGCAGTACCTGCAGCAGGGAGCAGGAGTTGCTGAAGGCCTCAGAGGAACAGCCCCTGCAGTGTCTCAGGCACCTGGCGCAAGTGCCGGATGATACGGAGCTGGTGCATCACTTTGGCCATGACGTCCTCCTGCTGCAAGGGAACGAAAACCTGTCAGAGACTAAAAGGCCCCGAGGAATCAGGGGGAATTAAGGGCACCTGGAACCAGCAGTATTTCCACCCACCACCTGCCCACCGCTGAGGGATGAATTCACCTCCTGAACCCCAGAATGGAGTCTTCTTGTCCCTTCTAGTATCCTCCAGTGCCAACCCCCCTCCTTGTAGGATTAGCTCCTGCTACCTCCCCCTCAGTGTTCTTCACAGCTGTTCCACCTCCAAACCAAACCTCAAGTTATCAGAACCCTCTTCTGCACCCCCAACCAGGTTGGGCATCGAGGCGGCTCTAGCGGGGGGGCAGGAGGGATTCTGCCAGAAGTGAAGTGGGTTGAGGGGAGGTTAAGATCTTGCCCCAAGTCATCCCAGACACTAATGCTAAGCCACAGGATGGCAGCATCTAGTGTCAGTGGAGTCCAAGCACTATTTCAACTATACAGTTTTGGATGAACTCCCCACAAGGGGAGGTGAAGAGCACCCCCAGCAACACACACACAAACACACACACACACACACACACACACACACCACTCCTGGTGGTGAAAGGGGAACAGGAGAAAGGACAAAAGAAGTAAGAGATGAAGAGAAAGGAAGGAGGGATGGAGGAAAAGGTAAAACGAAAAGGACAAACCCTAATGTCCCCAGTGATTCTACGGGACAAAATCCCAGGGAGGGAATAAAATTCTGCCATCTTAAACTACTGTTTTCCATGCCTAGAATTCAGCTGGCACCAGATGGATCAGACTGAGCAGGTTCCAAAACCTCTTGGAGGCTCTTACCTTCTAAATAGGGACGTCTGTTTTCTAGTAAAATCCGTCAAAGGAAAGGAGAAAACTCGAAAGAGGCTCCTGCTCACACTCACATACGTCAACCCTAACACTCTCTCAGTCCTCAAAGAGAGACCTCGAGAAGGAGACTTGCTGAAGCAAAGCCACAGGGGTCTCTGAGGTTTCCCTGGCCCTGTGCTCCTGTCCTGCCAGGCTGATGTCAGCATCTCTCTCGGAGGTCACCACCTCCCTAACACCTTTGACCAATAGGCTGACGTCCTGCAAAAGGCCTTTGTGATATCACTGCCACACCCACCCTTCCCCGGAAGTGCTAATGTCCTGCTGCTGGCCTGACACTTTGAAGGTTTCAGCTACTCTCTGTGGATCACGCCACTCAATGCCTGTTCATTCTAGGAAGCAAGCCAGCTAGACGGTAAAACATCAGAGGCTGCTCCCAATGCTACACTCAGTGTTTCCAAAATTAGTAGACTTTATGGCCACAAGAGACCTTTAGAGCATCTAATCTAACCCCTTGCATACCATAGGCTTGCTGTATAGTACAATAGTTACTCTTTGGGCACACACATTCCAGAAAGGCATCTAGTCTTCATTCAATGACATCAAGAGATGGAGAATCCACCACTTTCCCTTTTAGTGAGTGCCAGGGTGTTCCATTTCCCCTTCCACTAGCTCCCCATTTACAGTGAGCCAGAGCAGTACCTGCAGCAGGGAGCGGGAGTTGCTGATGGCCTCAGAGGCACAGCCCCTGCAGTGTCTCAGGCACCTGGCACAAGTGCCGGATGATGCGGAGCTGGTGCATCACTTTGGACATGACGTCCTCCTGCTGCAAGGGAACGAGAACCTGTCAGAGACTCAAACGCCCCGAGGAATCAGCAGGAATTAAGGGCACCTGGAACCAGCACTACTTCCACCCATCACCTGCCCACCACTGAGGGATAAATTCACCTCCTGAACCCCAGAATGGAGTCTTCTTGTCCTTTCTAGTAACCTCCAGTGCCAACCCCCCTCCTTCTAGGGTGAGCTCCTGCTTCCTCCCACTCAGTGTTCTTGACAGCTGTTCCACCTCCAAACCAAACCTCAAGTTATCAGAACCCTCTTCTCCACCCCCAACCAGGTTGGGCATGGAGGCGGCTCTAGCGGGGGGGCAAGAGGGATTCTGCCAGAAGTGAAGTGGGTTGAGGGGAGGTTGAGATCTTGCCCCAAGTCATCCCAGACACTATGCTAAGCCACAGGATGGCAGCATCTTGTGTCAATGGAGTCCAAGCACTATTTCAACCCCACAGTTTTAGAGGAACTTCCCACAGGGAGAGGTGAAGAGAACCCCCAGCAATACACACACAGACACACACACACACCACTCCTGGTGGTGGGAGGGGAACAAGAGAAAGGACAAAAGAAGTAAGAGATGAAGAGAAAGGAAGGAGGGATGCAGGAAAAGGTAAAATGAAAAGGACAAACGCTAATATCCCTAGTGATTCTACGGGATAAAATCCCAGGGACGGAATAAAATTCTGCCACCTTGAACTAGTGTTTTCCATGCCTAGAATTCAGCTGGCACCAGATGGATCAGACTGTGGAGGTTGCAAAACCTATTGGAGGCTCTTACCTTCTCAACAGGGAAGTCTGTTTTCATAGAATCATAAAATCATACAATATCAGAGTTGGAAGGGACCTCAAGAGGTCATCTAGTCCAACCCCCTGCTCAGAGCAGGACCAATTCCCAGCTAAATCATCCCAGCCAGGGCTTTGTCAAGCCGGGCCTTAAATACCTCCAAGGAAGGAGACTCCATTTTTTTCCCCCATCTTATATGGAACCAATCACCAGAGACCCCAACCATCAAAAAATCACCAAATGTGCTTTGTTGCTTCTAACTGATTTCTAGTAAAATCAGTAAAAGGAAAGGAGAAAACTCGAAAGAGGCTCCTGCTCCCACTCACATACGTGAACCCTAATACTCTGTCAGTCCTCAAAGAGAGACCTCGAGAAGGAGACTTGCTGAAGCAAAATCACAGGGGTCTCTGAGGTTTCCCTGGCCCTGCCCCCCTGTCCTGCCTGGCTCATGTCAGCATCTCTCTCTGAGGTCACCACCTCCCTAACACCTTTGAGCAATTCACCTCCTCAACCCCAGAATGGAATCTTCTTGACCTTTCTAGTAACCTCCAGTGCCAACCCCACTCCTTGTAGGATGAGCTCCTGCTACCTCCCGCTCAGTGCCCTTGACAGCTGTTCCACCTCCAAACCACAGCTCAAGTTATCAGAACCCTCTTCTCCACCCCTACCCAGGTTGGGCAGGGAGGCGGATCTAGGAGGGGGGGCAGCAGGGATTCTGAAAGCAGAAAAGTGCGTTGCGGGGAGGTTGAGACCTTGCCCGAAGTCATCCCAGACAGTAATGTTAAGCCACAGGATGGGAGCATCTAGTGTCAGTGGAGTCCAAGCACTATTTCAACCTCACAGTATTGGATCAACTTTCCACAAGGGGAGGTGAAGCGCACCCCCAGCAACACACACACACCCCACTCCTGGTGGTGGGAGGGGAACAGGAGAAAGGACAAAAGAAGTAAGAGTTGAAGAGAAAGGAAGGAGGGATGGAGGAAAAGGTAAAACGAAAAGGACAAAACCTAATGTCCCCAGTGATTCCACGGGACAAAATCCCAGGGAGGGAATAAAATTCTGCCACCTTGAGCTAGTGTTTTCCATGCCTAGAATTCAGCTGGCACCAGGTGGATCAGACTGAAAAGGTTACAAACCTCTCCGAGGCTCTTACCTTCTTAACAGGGACGTCTGTTTTCTAGTAAAATCAGTAAAGAGAAAGGAGAAATCTCGAAAGAGGCTCCTGCTCGCACTCACATACGTCAGCCCTAATACTCTCTCAGTCCTCAAAGAGAGACCTCGAGAAGGAGACTTGCTGAAGCAAAGCCACAGGTGTCTCTGAGGTTTCCCTGGCCCTGTGCTCCTGTCATGCCTGGCTGATGTCAGCATCTCTCTCTGAGGTCACCACCTCCCTAACAACTTTGACCAATAGGCTGAGCTCCTGCAAAAGTCCTTTGTGATGTCACTGTCACACCCAACCATCCCCTGAAGTGCTAATGTCCTGCTGCTGGCCTGACACTTTGAAGGTTTGAGCTACTCTCTGTGGATCACCCCACTCCATGCGTCTTCATTCTACGAAGCAAGCCGGCCAAACAGTAAAACATCAGAGGCTGCTCCCAATGCTACACTCAGTGTTTCCAAAATTAGTAGACTTGATGGGCAGAAGAGACCTTTAGAGCATCTAATCTAAGCCCCTGCATATCATAGGCTTCCTGTATAGTACAATAGTTACTTTTTGGGCACACACATTCCAGAAAGGCATCTTGTCTTGATTAAATGACATCAAGAGATGGAGAATCCAACACTTTCCCTTTTAGTGAGTGCCAGGGGGCTCCATTTCCCCTTCCACTAGCTCGCCATTTACAGGGAGCCAGAGCAGTACCTGCAGCAGGGAGTGGGAGTTGCTAAGGCCTCAGAGGAACAGCCCCTGCGGTGTCTCAGGCACCTGGCGCAAGTGCCGGATGATGCGGAGCAGGTGCATCGCTTTGGCCGTGACGTCCTCCTGCTGCAAGGGAATGAGAACCTGTGTCATAACTATAAAGGGAAGGGTAACAGCTGTCCTGTGTACAGTACTATAAAATCCCTTCTGGCCAGAGACTCCAAAATCTTTTCCCTGTAAAGGGTTAAGAAGCTCAGGTAACCTGGCTGGCATCTGACCTAAAGGACCAATAAGGGGACAAGATAATTTCAAATCTTGGGGGGGCGGGGGGGAGGCTTTTGTTTGTGTTCTTTGTTTTGGTTGTGCGTTCGCTCTCGGGACTGAGGGGGACCAGACATCAATCCAGGTTCTCCACATCTTTCTAAACAAGTCTCTCCTATTTCTAACTTCTAAGTAAATAGCCAGGCAAGGCGTGTTAGTTTTCCTTTGTTTTCTCAACATGTAAATGTACCTTTTACTAGAGTGTTTATCTTTGTTTGCTGTACTTTGAACCTAAAACTAGAGGGGAGTCCTCTGAGCTCTTTAAGTTTGATTACCCTGTATGGTTATTTCCATACTGATTTTACAGAGATGATTTTTACCTTTTTCTTTAATTAAAAACCTTCTTTTTAAGAACCTGATCGATTTTTTCCTTGTTTTAGATCCAAGGGGGTTGGATCTGTATTCACCAGGAGTTGGTGGGAGAAAGAAGGGGGAATGGTTAATTTCTCCTTGTTTTAAGATCCAAGGGGGTTGGATCTGTATTCACCAGGGAATTGGTGAAGGTCTCTCAAGGCTACCCAGGGAAGGAAATTAGCCTTGGGACGGTGGCAGCGGACCAGAGCTAAGCTGGTAGTTAAGCTTAGAAGTTTTCATGCAGGCCCCTACATTTGTACCCTAAAGTTCAAAGTGGGGATACAGCCTTGACATGGTGGTAGCGGTGGGATCATTTTAAACCCAAAGCCAGTGAGATTTTTTTTTCCTTCTAGCTGCTTGAAAAGCAGAGCTGGAGATAGATGCATATCTTATCTCTCCTTGCCTGAAGGCAGAGGTGTTAAGTTTTTTTAACAAGGTCCTTTGTTAAGAGAAGTGTTCAAATGAGCAAACGACAGGGTAAAAGGAATTTACAAGCTGAATTGGTTTTTTTTTCTTTTTACATCCTCGGGAGTAGCTAGTTAGAAAGTCTCTCTTAACTCAGCAGCAGCCAGAGCTGAGAGCTTCCCAGTTTCAGTCAACTGCAGAGGGGGTGACCCAGCACAAGAAAACAGGAAAATGACTACCAAAGAAGTAGCTAAAAAAATAGAACTGGCCAAACTAAAAGCAGAAGAAAATGAAAGAAAACATCAGAGACTGCTTCAATTAACAAAACTCAAGACACAGCAGAGAAAAAGAGAAGAAAAAGCCAAAGAGGAGGCCCACAAGAGAGAGAAGAAGGTGAAAGAAAAAGAAATGGAGCTGAAAAAAAAAAGAGATGGAGGAGAGAGAAAAAGAAAGGAAGCATGAACTGGAAGTAGCAAAGGCTAAGCAAGCTTTCACCCCCATCCCTGTTCCTGAGCCGTCCACCAGGGCCCCGGCTGTGTTACCAGAGACCCAGACAAAGGTGGTGGAACCGGATCCCCTGCCAACGACTGCAACAGCCGTAGTGAATCCAATCCCAGAGACCCAGCCAAAGCCAGTCCCAGAACCGGAACTGGCAACGCAACCAGCACCAGGACCATTGCCAGCACTGAGTCCAGCGCTTGCAAACCCGTCTACAACTCCAACGCCAGAGGGCACCAGCGAGCCTGACCTGGCGGAAGCAGCAGATAACCCTACCCAAGAGGCTCAGCCAGAGCCTGAGATACCACATAGTGCACCAGTGGACAGCGGATCACAGTCAATGGAAACAGCCCCAGCACCTGCATCACTTCCAGAGGGACCAAGCCCCAGTCCACAATCCAAGGAGGAACTGATGTCTCCAGCATCAAGGAAACAGTTCCAGGCCGAGCAGGAAGCAGATAACAGCCTTCAGAAAGTTTGGGCGGCGGCGTGGAGCACCCCACCGCCTCTCAGCTCTTCTAACCGATCCCGGTTTGTTATAGAACAAGGACTTTTATACAAGGAGACTCTTTCTGGTGGGCACCAGAAAAACTGGCATCCTCAAAGACAGTTGGTAGTTCCCACTAAGTATCGGGTAAAGCTCTTGAGCTTAGCCCACGATCATCCCAGTGGCCATTCTGGGGTGAACAGAACCAAGGACCGGTTGGGGAAGTCCTTCCACTGGGAGGGAATGGGCAAGGACATTGCTAATTATGTCCGGTCTTGTGAGGTGTACCAACGAGTGGAAAAGCCCCAAGACCAGGTTAAAGCCCCTCTCCAGCCACTACCCATAATTAAGGTCCCATTTCAGCACGTAGCTGTGAATATTCTGGGTCCTTTTCCCAAAAAGACACCCAAAGGAAAGCAGTACGTACTGACTTTCATGGATTTTGTTACCCGATGGCCGGAAGCAGTACCCTTAAGCAACACCAGGGCTAAAAGTGTGTGCCAGGCATTAACAGACATTTTTGCCGGGGTAGATTGGCCCTCCAACATCCTTGCAGATTCGGGAACTAATTTCCTGGCAGGGACCATGAAAAACCTGTGGGAAGCTCATGGGGTGAATCACTTGGTTGCCACCCCTTACCACCATAAAACCAATGGCCTGGTGGAGAGGTTTAATAAAACTTTGGGGGCCATAATATGTAAATTCATAAATGAACACTCCAATAATTGGGACCTAGTGTTGCAGCAGTTGCTTTTCGCCTACAGGGCTGTACCACATCCCACTTTAGGGTTTTCACCATTTGAACTTGTGTATGGCCGCGAGGTTAAGGGGCCATTACAGTTGGTGAAACAGCAATGGGAGGGGCTTACGCCTTCTCCAGGAACTAACATTCTAAACTTTGTAAGCAACCTACAAAGCACCCTCCGACACTCTTTAGCCCTTGCTAAAGAAAACCTAAAAAATGCTCAGAAAGAGCAAAAGGCCTGGTATGATAAACATTCCAGAGAACGGTCCTTCAAAGTAGGAAACCAAGTCATGGTCTTAAAGGCGCTCCAGGCCCATAAAATGGAAGCGTCGTGGAAAGGACCATTCGCGGTCCAGGAGCGCCTAGGAGCTGTTAATTATCTCATAGCCTCCCCCACCTCCAACATAAAGCCCAAGGTATACCATGTTAATTCTCTTAAGCCCTTTTATTCCAGAGAATTAAACGTTTGCCAGTTTACAGCCCAGAAAACAAATAACGCAAAGTGGCCTAAAGGTGTCTATTACGAAGAAAAAAAGGATGGTGGCGTAGAAGAGGTGAACCTCTCCACGACCCTTGGACGTCTGCAGCGACAGCAGATCAAGGAGCTGTGCACAAGCTTTGCACCAATTTTCTCAGCCACTCCAAAACGGACCGAACGGGCATACCACTCCATTAACACAGGTAATGCTCACCCAATTAGAACCCCACCCTACCGGGAGTCACCTCATGACAAAACTGCTATACAAAGGGAGATCCAGGACATACTACTGATGGGTATAATCCGCCCCTCTAATAGGTGGTGGGAGGGGAACAGGAGAAAGGACAAAAGAAGTAAGAGATGAAGAGAAAGGAAGGAGGGATGGAGGAAAAGGTAAAATGAAAAGGACAAACCCTAATGTCCCCAGTGATTCTACGGGACAAAATCCCAGGGAGGGAATAAAATTCTGACACATTAAACTAGTGTTTTCCATGCCTAGAATTCAGCTGGCACCAGATGGATCAGACTGAGCAGGTTCCAAAACCTCTTGGAGGCTCTTACCTTCTCAACAGGGACGTCTGTTTTCTAGTAAAATCAGTAAAAGGAAAGGAAAAAACTCGAAAGAGGCTCCTGCTCGCACTCAAATACGTGAACCCTAATACTCTCTCAGTCCTCAAAGAGAGACTTGGAGAAGGAGCGGCGAACAGCAGAGGCTAAGAGCGGGAGTTTGACTGGGAGTTCGCTTGGGGAGAGCTCACTGAGGCTTACATCTGCAGGTTTCTCTGAGTAGTTCCTGCAACAGTTGAGGAAGTTCTTAAGAAGACGGTGATGTGGAAGGTGAGCGATCAGAAATGACCTTGAGCGGATCACTGCAGACTATGTGGCTCTGGGAAGAAGGATAAAGGAGTTTGAGGCGCAAGTGGTGTTCTCGTCCATCCTCTCTGTGCAAGGAAAAGGCCGGGGTAGAGACCGTCGAATCGTGGAAGTCAACGAATGGCTACACAGGTGGTGTTGGAGAGAAGGCTTTGGATTCTTCAACCATGGGATGGTGTTCCAAGAAGGAGGAGTGCTAGGCAGAGACGGGCTCCACCTAACGAAGAGAGAGAAGAGCATCTTCGCCAGCAGGCTGGCTAACCTAGTGAGGAGGGCTTTAAACTAGGTTCACCGGGGGAAGGAGACCAAAGCCCTGAGGTAAGTGGGGAAATGGGATCCTGGGAGGAAGCACAAGCAGGAGAGCGCAAGGGGGGAGGACTCCTGTCTCATGCTGAGAAAGAGGGACGATCGATGAGTTATCTTAAGTGCCTATACACAAATGCAAGAAGCCTGGGAAACAAGCTGGGAGAACTGGAAGTCCTGGCACAGTCAGGGAACTATGATGTGATTGGAATAACAGAGACTTGGTGGGATAACTCACATGACTGGAGTACTGTCATGGATGGATATAAACTGTTCAGGAAGGACAGGCAGGGCAGAAAAGGTGGGGGAGTTGCGTTGTATGTAAGAGAGGAGTATGACTGCTCAGAGCTCTGGTATGAAACTGCAGAAAAACCTGACAGTCTCTGGATAAAGTTGAGAAGTGTGAGCAACAAGGGGGATGTCATGGTTGGAGTCTGCTATAGACCACCAGACCAGGGGGATGAGGTGGACGAGGCTTTCTTCTGGCAACTAGCAGAAGTTGCTAGATCGCAGGCCCTGGTTCTCATGGGAGACTTTAATCACCCTGATATCTGCTAGGAGAGCAATACAGCGGTGCACAGACAATCCAGGAAGTTTTTGGAACGTGTAGGGCACAATTTCCTGGTGCAAGTGCTGGAGGAACCAACTAGGGGCAGAGCTTTTCTTGACCTGCTGCTCACAAACAGGGAAGAATTAGTAGGGGAAGCAAAAGTGGATGGGAACCTGGGAGGCAGTGACCATGAGATGGTCGAGTTCAGGATCCTGACACAAGGAAGAAAGGAGAGCAGCAGAATACGGACCCTGGACTTCAGAAAAGCAGACTTTGACTCCCTCAGGGAACAGATGGGCAGGATCCCCTGGGAGAATAACATGAAGGGCAAAGGGGTCCAGGAGAGCTGGCTGTATTTTAAAGAATCCTTATTGCGGTCGCAGGAACAAACCATCCCGATGTGTAGAAAGAATAGTAAATATGGCAGGCGACCAGCTTGGCTAGACAGTGAAATCCTTGCTGATCTTAAACGCAAAAAAAAAGCTTACAAGAAGTGGAAGATTGGACAAATGACCAGGGAGGAGTATAAAAATATTGCTCAGGCATGCAGGAGTGAAATCAGGAAGGCCAAATCACACTTGGAGTTGCAGCTAGCAAGAGATGTTAAGAGTAACAAGAAGGGTTTCTTCAGGTATGTTAGCAACAAGAAGAAAGTCAAGGAAAGTGTGGGCCCCTTACTGAATGAGGGAGGCAACCTAGTGACCGAGGATGTGGAAAAAGCTAATGTACTCAATGCTTTTTTTGCCTCTGTCTTCACGAACAAGGTCAGCTCCCAGACTGCTGCACTGGGCAGCACAATATGGGGAGAAGGTGACCAGCCCTCTGTGGAGAAAGAAGTGGTTCGGGACTATTTAGAAAAACTGGACGTGCACAACTCCATGGGGCTGGATGCGCTGCATCCGAGGGTGCTAAAGGACTTGGCGGATGAGATTGCACAGCCATTAGCCATTATTTTTGAAAACTCATGGCGATCGAGGGAGGTCCCGGATGACTGGAAAAAGGCTAATGTCGTGCCCATCTTTAAAAAAGGGAAGGAGGAGGATCCAGGGAACTACAGGCCAGTCAGCCTCACCTCAGTCCCTGGAAAAATCATGGAGCAGGTCCTCAAGGAATCAATGATGAAACACTTAGAGGAGAGGAAAGTGATCAGGAACAGTCAGCATGGATTCACCAAGGGGAAGTCGTGCCTGACTAACCTAATTGCCTTCTATGATGAGATAACTGGCTCTGTGGATGAGGGGAAAGCAGTGGATGTGTTATTCCTTGACTTTAGCAAAGCTTTTGATACGCTCTCCCACAGTATTCTTGCCACCAAGTTAAAGAAGTATGGGATGGATGAATGGACTGTAAGGTGGATAGAATGCTGGCTGGATCGTCGGGCTCAACGGGTAGTGATCAATGGCTCCATGTCTAGTTGGCAGCCGGTTTCAAGTGGAGTGCCCCAAGGGTCGGTCCTGGGGCCGGTTTTGTTTAATATCTTTATTAATGATCTGGAGGATGGCTTTTTCTTCTCTTTTTCTCTGCTGTGTCTTGAGTTTTGTTAATTGAAGCAGTCTCTGATGTTTTCTTTCATTTTCTTCTGCTTTTAGTTTGGCCAGCAACACATACACACACACACACACACATATACCACTCCTGGTGGTGGGAGGGGAACAAGAGAAAGGACAAAAGAAGTAAGAGATAAAGAGAAAGGAAGGAGGGATGGAGGAAAAGGTAAAACGAAAAGGACAACCCCTAATGTCCCCAGTGATTCTACCAGACAAAATCACAGGGAGGGATTAAAATTCTGCCACCTTGAACTAGTGTTTTCCATGCCTAGAATTCAGCTGGCACCAGATGGATCAGACTGAGCAGGTTCCAAAACCTCTTGGAGGCTCTTACTTTCTAAACAGGGATGTCTGTTTTCTAGTAAAATCAGTAAAAGGAAAGGAAAAAACTCGAAAGAGGCTCCTGCTCGCACTCAAATACGTGAACCCTAATACTCTCTCAGTCCTCAAGAGAAACCTCGAGAAGGAGACTTGCTGAAGCAAAGCCACAGGGGTCTCTGAGGTTTCCCTGGCCATGCGCCCCTGTCCTGCCTGGCTGATGTCAGCATCTCTCACGGAGGTCACCACCTCCCTAACACCTTTGACCAATATGCTGAGGTCCTGAAAAGGCCTTTGTGATGTCACTGCCACACCCACCCATCCCCGGAAGTGCTAATGTCCTGCTGCTGGCCTGACACTTTGAAGGTTTGAGCTACTCTCTGTGGATCACCCCACTCAATGCGTCTTCATTCTAGGAAGCAATCCGGCTAGACGGTAAAACATCAGAGGCTGCTCCCAATGCTACACTCAGTGTTTCCAAAATTAGGAGACTTTATGGCCACAAGAGACCTTTAGAGCATCTCATCTAAGCCCCTGCATATCATAGGCTTCCTGTATAGGACAATAGTTACTTTTTGGGCAGAAACATTCCACAAAGGCATTTAGTCTTCATTCAATGACATCAAGAGATGGAGAATCCACCACTTTCCCATTTAGTGAGTGCCAGGGGGCTCCATTTCCCCTTCCACTAGCACCCCATTTACAGTGAGCCAGAGCAGTACCTGCAGCAGGGAGTAGGAGTTGCTGATGTTCACAAAGGCACAGCCCCTGCAGTGTCAACTTCGCACGAGGGGAGGTGAAGAGCACCCCCAGCAACACACACACACACACACCACTCTTGGTGGTGGGAGGGGAACAAGAGAAAGGAAGGAGGGATGGAGGAAAAGGTAAAACGAAAAGGACAAACCCTAATGTCCCCAGTGATTCTACGGCACAAAATCCCAGGTGGGCTATAAAATTCTGCCACCTTGAACTAGTGTTTTCCATGCCTAGAATTCAGCTGGCACCAGATGGATCAGACTGAGCAGGTTAAAAACCTCTCCAAGGCTCTTACCTTCTCAACAGGCACGTCTGTTTTCTAGTAAAATCAATAAAAGGAGAAAACTCGAAAGAGGCTCCTGCTCACACTCACATACGTCTCCCACAGTATTCTTGCCGCCAAGTTAAAGAAGTATGGGCTGGATGAATGGACTGTAAGCTGGATAGAAAGCTGGCTAGATCGTCGGGCTCAACGGGTAGTGATCAATGGCTCCATGTCTAGTTGGCAGCCGGTTTCAAGCGGAGTGCCCCAAGGGTCGCTCCTGGGGCCGGTTTTAATATCTTTATTAATGATCTGGAGGATGGTGTGGACTGCACTATCAGCAAGTTTGCAGGTGACACTCAACTAGGAGGCGTGGTAGATACTCTAGAGGGTAGGGATCGGATACAGAGTGACCTAGACAAATTAGAGGATTGGGCCGAAAAAAACCTGATGAGGTTCAACAAGGACAAGTGCAGAGTCCTGCACTTAGGACGGAAGAATCCCATGCACTGCTACAGACTAGGGACCGAATGGCTAGGTAGCAGTTCTGCAGAAAAGGACCTAGGGGTCACAGTGGATGAGAAGCTGGATATGAGTCAACAGTGTGCTCTTGTTCCCAAGAAGGTTAACGGCATTTTGGGCTGTATAAGTAGGGGCATTGCCAGCAGATCGAGGAACGTGATCGTTCCCCTTTATTCGACATTGGTGAGGCCTGATCTGGAATACTGTGTCCAGTTTTGGGCCCCACACTACAAGAAGGATGAGGAAAAATTGGAAAGAGTCCAGCGGAGGGCAACAAAAATGATTAGGGGTCTGGAGCACATGACTTATGAGGAGAGGCTGAGGGAACTGGGATTGTTTAGTCTCCAGAAGAGAAGAATGAGGGGGGATTTGATAGCAGCCTTCAACTACCTGAAGGGGGGTTCCAAAGAGGATGGAGCTCGGCTGTTCTCAGTGGTGGCAGATGACAGAATAAGGAGGAATGGTCTCAAGTTGCAGTGGGGGAGGTCCAGGTTGGATATCAGGAAAAACTATTTCACTAGGAGGGTGGTGAAACACTGGAATGCGTTACCTAGGGAGGTGGTGGAGTCTCCTTCCTTGGAGGTTTTTAAGGCCCGGCTTGACAAAGCCCTGGCTGGGATGATTTAGCTGGGAATTGGTCCTGCTTTGAGCAGGGGGTTGGACTAGATGACCTCTTGAGGTCCGTTCCAACTCTGATATTCTATGATTCTATGATTCTAACAGGGACGTCTGTTTTCTAGTAAAATCAGTAAAAGGAAAGGAGAAAACTCGAAAGAGGCTCCTGCTCGCACTCACATACGTCAACCCTAACACTCTCTCAGTCCTCAAAGAGAGACCTCGAGAAGGAGACTTGCTGAAGCAAAGCCACAGGGGTCCACCACTTTCCCTTTTAGTGAGTGCCAGGGGGCTCCATTTCCCCTTCCACTAGCACCCCATTTACAGTGAGCCAGAGCAGTACCTGCAGCAAGGAGCGGGAGTTGCTGATGTTCACAGAGGCACAGCCCCTGCAGTATCTCAGGAATCTGGCGCAAGTGCCGGATGATGCGGAGCTGGTGCATCACTTTGGACGTGACGTCCTCCTGCTGCAAGGGAACGAGAACCTGTCAGAGACTCAAACGCCCCGAGGAATCAGCGGGAATTAAGGGCACCTGGAACTAGCACTACTTCCACCCATCACCTGCCCACCACTGAGGGATAAATTCACCTCCTGAACCCCAGAATGGAGTCTTCTTTTCCTTTCTAGTAACCTCCAGTGCCAACCCCCCTCCTTGAAGGATGAGCTCCTGCTATCTCCCCCTCAGTGCCCTTGACAGCTGTTCCATCTCCAAACCACAGCTCAAGTTATTAGTATCTTTGGACACAGACTGGCTAACCTAGTGAGGAGGGCTTTAAACTAGGTTCGACGGGGACAGGTGAGCAAAGCCCACAGGTAAGTGGGGAACATGGAGACCGGGGAGATGGGTCAAAAACGAGAGGGAGTGTGGGCTATATTGTCAGAGGGAAAGGAGGTTCAGGACAAAACTGGGAGGAAAGATCAAACCAGTATCGTAGATGCCTATATACAAATGCGAGAAGTATGGGGAATAAGCAGGAAGAACTGGAAGTGCTAATAAATAAATACAACTATGACATTGTTGGCATTACTGAAACTTGGTGGGATAATACACATGATTGGAATGTTGGTGTGGATGGGTACAGCTTGCTCAGGAAGGATAGACAGGGGAAAAAGGGAGGAGGTGTTGCCTTGTATATTAAAAATGTACACACTTGGACTGAGGTAGAGATGGACATAGGAGACGGAAGTGTTGAGAGTCTCTGGGTTAGGCTAAAAGGGGTAAAAAACAAGGGAGATGTCATGCTAGGAGTCTACTACAGGCCACCTAACCAGGTGGAAGAGGTGGATGAGGCTTTTTTTAAGCAACTAACAAAATCATCCAAAGCCCAAGATTTGGTGGTGATGGGGGACTTCAACTATCCGGCTATGTGTTGGGAAAATAACACAGCGGGGCACAGACCATCCAACAAATTCCTGGACTGCATTGGAGACAACTTTTTATTTCAGAAGGTTGAAAAAGCTACTAGGGGGGAAGCTGTTCTAGACTTGATTTTAACAAATAGGGAGGAACTCGTTGAGAATTTGAAAGTAGAAGGCAGCCTGGGTGAAAGTGATCATGAAATCATAGAGTTTGCAATTCTAAGGAAGGGTAGAAGGGAGAACAGCAAAATAGAGACAATGGATTTCAGGAAGGCAGATTTTGGTAAGCCCAGAGAGCTGATAGGTAAGGTCCCATGGGAATCAAGACTGAGGGGAAAAACAACTGAGGAGAGTTGGCAGTTTTTCAAAGGGACACTATTAAGGGCCCAAAAGCAAGCTATTCCGCTGGTTAGGAAAGATAGAAAATGTGGCAAAAGACCACCTTGGCTTAACCATGAGATCTTGCATGATCTAAAAAATAAAAAGGAGTCATATAAAAAATGGAAACTGGGACAGATTACAAAGGATGAATATAGGCAAACAACACAGGAATGCAGGGGCAAGATTAGAAAGGCAAAGGCACAAAATGAGCTCAAACTAGCTACGGGAATAAAGGGAAACAAGAAGACTTTTTAATCAATACGTTAGAAGCAAGAGGAAGACCAAAGACAGGGTAGGCCCACTGCTTAGTGAAGAGGGAGAAACAGTAACAGGAAACTTGGAAATGACGGAGATGCTTAATGACTTCTTTGTTTCGGTCTTCACCGAGAAGTCTGAAGGAATGCCTAACATAGTGAATGCTAATGGGAAGGGGGTAGGTTTAGCAGATAAAATAAAAAAAGAACAAGTTAAAAATCACTTAGAAAAGTTAGATGCCTGCAAGTCACCCGGGCCTGATGAAATGCATCCTAGAATACTCAAGGAGCTAATAGAGGAGGTATCTGAGCCTCTAGCTATTATCTTTGGAAAATCATGGGAGACGGGAGAGATTCCAGAAGACTGGAAAAGGGCAAATATAGTGCCCATCTATAAAAAGGGAAATAAAAACAACCCAGGAAACTACAGACCAGTGAGTTTAACTTCTGTGCCAGGGAAGATAATGGAGCAAGTAATTAAGGAAATCATCTGCAAACACTTGGAAGGTGGTAAGGTGATAGGGAACAGCCAGCATGGATTTGTGAAGAACAAATCACGTCAAACCAATCTGATAGCTTTCTTTGATAGGATAACGAGCCTTGTAGAGAAGGGTGAGGCTGTGGATGTGGTATACCTAGACTTTAGTAAGGCATTTGATACGGTCTCGCATGATATTCTTATTGATAAACTAGGCAAATACAATTTAGATGGGGCTGCTATAAGGTGGGTGCATAACTGGCTGGATAACCGTACTCAGAGAGTTGTTATTAATAGTTCCCAATCCTGCTGGAAAGCCATAACGAGTGGGGTATCGCAGGGGTCTGTTTTGGGACCGGCGCTGTTCAATATCTTCATCAACGACTTAGATATTGGCATAGAAAGTACGCTTATTAAGTTTGCGGATGATACCAAACTGGGAGGGATTGCAACTGCTTTGGAGGACAGGGTCATAATTCAAAATGATCTGGACAAATTGGAGAAATGGTCTGAGTTAAACAGGATGAAGTTTAACAAAGACAAATGCAAAGTGCTCCACTTAGGAAGGAACAATCAGTTTCACACATACAGAATGGGAAGAGACTGTCTAGGAAGGAGTACGGCAGAAAGGGATCTAGGGGTTATAGTGGACCACAAGCTAAATATGAGTGAACAGTGTGATGCTGTTGCAAAAAAAGCAAACCTGATTCTGGGATGTATTAACAGGTGTGTTGTGAGCAAGACACGAGAAGTCATTCTTCCGCTCTACTCTGCTCTGGTTAGGCCTCAGCTGGAGTATTGTGTCCAGTTCTGGGCACCGCATTTTAAAAAAGATGTGGAGAAATTGGAAAGGGTCCAGAGAAGAGCAACAAGAATGATTAAAGGTCTTGAGAACATGACCTATGAAGGAAGGCTGAAAGAATTGGCTTTGTTTAGTTTGGAAAAGAGAAGACTGAGAGGAGACATGATAGCAGTTTTCAGGTATTTAAAAGGGTGTCATAAGGAGGAGGGAGAAAACTTGTTCACCTTAGCCTCTAAGGATAGAACCAGAAGCAATGGGTTTAAAGTGCAGCAAGGGAGGTCTAGGTTGGACATTAGGAAAAAGTTCCTAACTGTCAGGGTGGTTAAACACTGGAATAAATTGCCGAGGGAGGTTGTGGAATCTCCATCTCTTGAGATATTTAAGAGTAGGTTAGATAAATGTCTATCAGGGATGGCCTAGATGGTATTGGTCCTGCCATGCGGGCAGGGGACTGGACTCGATGACCTCTCAAGGTCCCTTCCAGTCCGATAATCTATGAATGTATGAAAAAACCACTGTTCTCCACCCCCACCCAGGTTGGCCAGGGAGGCGGCTCTAGCGGGGGGGCAGAAGGGATTCTGGCAGCAGTGAAGTGGGTTGCGGGGAAGTTGAGATCTTGCCCCAAGTCATCCCAGACACTAATGCTAAGCCACAGGATGGCAGCATCTAGTGTCATTGGAGTTCAAGCACTATTTCAACCCCACAGTTTTGGATCAACTTCCCACAAGGGGAGGTGAAGAGCACCCCCAGCAACACACACACACATACCACTCCTGGTGGTGGGAGGGGAACAGGAGAAAGGACAAAAGAAATAAGAGATGAAGAGAAAGGAAGGAGGGATGGAGGAAAAGGTAAAACAAAAAGGACAAACCCTAATGTCCTCAGTGATTCTACGGCACAAAATCCAAGGGATGGAATAAAATTCTGCCATCTTAAACTACTGTTTTCCATGCCTAGAATTCAGCTGGCACCACGTGGATCAGACTGAGCAGCTGCCAAAACCTCTTGGAGGCTCTTACCTTCTAAACAGGGACGTCTGTTTTCTAGTAAAATCAGTAAAAGGAAAGGAGAAAACTCGAAAGAGGCTCCTGCACGCACTCACGTACGTGAACCCTAATACTCTCTCAGTCCTCAAAGAAAGACCCCGAGAAGGAGACTTGCTGAAGCAAAGCCACAGGGTCTCTGAGGTTTCCCTGGCCCTGTGCTCCTGTCCTGCCAGGCTGATGTCAGCATCTCTCTCTGAGGTCACCACCTCCCTAACACATTTGACCAATAAGCTGACATCCTGCAAAAGGCCTTTGTGATGTCACTGCCACACCCAACCAAACCCTCAAGTGCTAATGTCCTGCTGCTGGCCTGACACTTTGAAGGTTTGAGGTTGTCATAACTATAAAGGGAAGGGTAACAGCTGTCCTGTGTACAGTACTATAAAATCCCTCCTGGCCAGAGACTCCAAAATCCTTTTCCCTGTAAAGGGTTAAGAAGCTCAGGTAACCTGGCTGGCATCTGACCTAAAGGACCAATAAGGGGACAAGATACTTTCAAATCTTGGGGAGGGGAAGGCTTTTGTTTGTGTTCTTTGTTTGTGTGGGTGTTCGCCCTCGGGACTGAGAGGGACCAGACATCAATCCAGGTTCTCCACATCTTTCTAAACAAGTCTCTCCTATTTCAAACAAGGCGTGTTAGTTTTCCTTTGTTTTCTCAACTTGTAAATGTACCTTTTACTAGAGTGTTTATCTTTGTTTGCTGTACTTTGAACCTAAGACTAGAGGGGAGTCCTCTGAGCTCTTTAAGTTTGATTACCCTGTAAGGTTAATTTCCATACTGATTTTACAGAGATGATTTTTACCTTTTTCTTTAATTAAAAGCCTTATTTTTAAGAACCTGATTGATTTTTCCTTGTTTTAAGATCCAAGGAGTTTGGATCTTGATTCACCAGGAGTTGGTGGGAGGAAGGAGGGGAATGGTTAATTTCTCCTTCTTTTAGATCCAAGGGGGTTGGATCTGTATTCACCAGGGAATTGGTGAAAGGTTTCTCAAGGCTACCCAGGGGAGGAAATTAGCCTTGGGATGGTGGTTAAGCTTAGAAGTTTTTATGCAGGCCCCTACATTTGTACCCTAAACTTCAAAGTGGGGATACAGCCTTGACACAGGTACTCTCTGTGGATCACCCCACTCAATGCGTCTTCATTCTAGGAAGCAAGCCGGCTAGACAGTAAAACATCACAGGCTGCTCCCAATGCTACACTCAGTGTTTCCAAAATTTGTAGACTTTATGGCCACAAGAGACCTTTAGAGCATCTCATCTAAGCCCCTGCATATCATAGGCCTCCTGTATAGTACAATAGTTACTTTTTGGGCACACACATTCCAGAAAGGCATCTAGTCTTCATTCAATGACATCAAGAGATGGAGAATCCACCACTTTCCCTTTTAGTGAGGGCCAGGGGGCTCCATTTCCCCTTCCACTAGCTCGCCATTTACAGGGAGACAGAGCAGTACCTGCAGCAGGGAGCGGGAGTTGCTAAAGGCCTCCGAGGCGCAGCCCCTGCAGTGTCTCAGGCACCTGGCGCAAGTGGCGGATGATGCGGGTGCATCCCTTTGGCCGTGACGTCCTCCTCCTGCAAGGGAACGAGAACCTGTCAGAGACTCAAACGCCCCGAGGAATCAGGGGGAATTAAGGGCACCTGGAACCAGCAGTATTTAAACTGACTACCTGCCCACCACTGAGGGATGAATTCACCTCCTGAACCCCAGAATGGAGTCTTCTTGTCCTTTCTAGTAACCTCCAGTGCCAACCCACCACCTTGTAGGGTGAGCTCCTGCTACCTCCCCCTCAGTGCCCTTGACAGCTGTTCCACCTCCAAACCACAGCTCAAGTTATCAGAACCGTCTTCTCCACCCCAACCCAGGTTGCGCAGGGTGGCGGCCCTAGCAGAGGGGGCAGGAGGGATTCTGCCAGCAGTGAAGTGGGTTGCGGGAAAGTTGAGATCTTGCTCCAAGTTGTCCCAGACACTAATGCTAAGCCACAGGATGGCAGCATCTAGTGTCAGTGGAGTCCAAGCACTATTTGAACCCGACAGTTTTGGATCAACTTCCCACAAGGGGAGGTGAAGAGCACCCCCAGCAACACACACACCACTCCTGGAGGTGGGAGGGGAACAAGAGAAAGGACAAAAGAAGTAAGAGATGAAGAGAAAGGAAGGAGGGATGGAGGAAAAGGTAAAACGAAAAGGACAAACCCTAGTGTCCCCAGTGATTCCACGGGACAAAATTCCAGGGAGGGAATAAAATTCTGCCACCTTAAACTACTGTTTTCCATGCCGAGAATTCAGCTGGCACCAGATGGATCAGACTGAGCAGGTTCCAAAACCTCTTGGAGGCTCTTACCTTCTAATTTTCAAGTAAAATCAGTAAAAGGAAAGGAGAAAACTCGAAAGAGGCTCCTGCTCGCACTCACATACGTCAACCCTAACACTCTCTCAGTCCTCAAAAAGAAACCTCGAGAAGGAGACTTGCTGAAGCAAAGCCACAGGGGTCTCTGAGGTTTCCCTGGTCGTAAGCCCCTGTCCTCCCTGGCTGAAGACAGCATCTCTCTCTGAGGTCACCACCTCCCTAACACCTTTGACCAGTACGCTGAGGTCCTTGAAAAAGCCTTTGTGATATCACTGCCACACCCAACCAAACCCTAAAGTGCTCATGTCCTGCTGCTGGCCTGACACTTTGAAGGTTTGAGCTACGCTCTGTGGATCACACCACAAAATTCGTCTTCATTCTAGGAAGCAAGCTAGCTAGACAGTAAAACATCAGAGGCTGCTCCCAATACTACACTCAGTGTTTCCAAAAGTAGGAGACTTTCTGGCCAGAAGAGACCTTTACAGCATCTCATCTAAGCCCCTGCATATCATAGGCCTCCTGTATAGTACAATAGTTACTTTTTGGGCACACACATTCCAGAAAGGCATCTAGTCTTCAATCAATGACATCAAGAGTTGGAGAATCCACCACTTTCCCTTTTAGTGAGTGCCAGGGGGCTCCATTTCCATGTCCTTTCTCTTGTTCCCCTCCCACCTCCAGGAGTGGTGTGTGTGTTGCTGGGGGTGCTCTTCACCTCCCCTTGTGGGAAGTTGATCCAAAACTGTCGGGTTCAAATAGTGCTTGGACTCCACTGACACTAGATGCTGCCATCCTGTGGCTTAGCATTAGTGTCTGGGACAACTTGGGGCAAGATCTCAACTTCCCCGCAACCCACTTCACTGCTGGCAGAATCTCTCCTGCCCCCCCTGCTAGGGCCGCCTCCCTTCGCAACCTGGGTTGGGGTGGAGAAGAGGGTTCTGATAACTTGAGCTGTGGTTTGGAGGTAGAACAGCTGTCAAGGGTACTGAGGGGGAGGTAGCAGGAGCTCACCATACAAGGTGGTGGGTTGGCACTGGAGGTTACTAGAAAGGACAAGAAGACTCCATTCTGGGGTTAAGGAGGTGAATTCATCCCTCAGCGGTGGGCAGGTAGTCAGTTTAAATACTGCTGGTTCCAGGTGCCCTTAATTCCCCCTGATTCCTCGGGGCGTTTGAGTCTCTGACAGGTTCTCGTTCCCTTGCAGGAGGAGGACGTCACGGCCAAAGTGATGCACCCGCATCATCCGCCACTTGCGCCAGGTGCCTGAGACACTGCAGGGGCTGCGCCTCTGAGGCCTTCAGCAACTCCCGCTCCCTGCTGCAGGTACTGCTCTGTCTCTCTGTAAATGGGGAGCTAATGGAAGGGGAAATGGAGCCCCCTGGCACTCACTAAAAGGTAAAGTGGTGGATTCTCCATCTCTTGATGTCATTGAATGAAGACTAGATGCCTTTCTGGAATGTGTGTGCCCAAAAAGTAACTATTGTACTATACAGGAGGCCTATGATATGCAGGGGCTTAGATGAGATGCTCTAAAGGTCTCTTGTGGCCATAAAGTCTACAAATTTTGGAAACACTGACTGTAGTATTGGGAGCAGCCTCTGATGTTTTACTGTCTAGCCGGCTTGCTTCCTAGAATGAAGATGCATTGAGTGGGGTGATCCACAGAGAGTACCTGTGTCAAGGCTGTATCCCCACTTTGAAGTTTAGGGTACAAATGTAGGGGCCTGCATGAAAACTTCTAAGCTTAACCACCATCCCAAGGCTAATTTCCTCCCCTGGGTAGCCTTGAGAAACCTTTCACCAATTCCCTGGTGAATACAGATCCAAACCCCTTGGATCTTAAAACAAGGAGAAATAAACCATCCCCCCTCCTTCCTCCCACCAACTTCTGGTGAATACAGATCCAACCCCCTTGGATCTAAAAGAAGGAGAAATTAACCATTCCCCTCCTTCCTCCCACCAACTCCTGGTGAATCAAGATCCAAACTCCTTGGATCTTAAAACAAGGAAAAATCAGTCAGGTTCTTAAAAATAAGGCTTTTAATTAAAGAAAAAGGTAAAAATCATCTCTGTAAAATCAGTATGGAAATTAACCTTACAGGGTAATCAAACTTAAAGAGCTCAGAGGACTCCCCTCTAGTCTTAGGTTCAAAGTACAGCAAACAAAGATAAACACTCTAGTAAAAGGTACATTTACAAGTTGAGAAAACAAAGGAAAACTAACACGCCTTGTTTGAAATAGGAGAGAGACTTGTTTAGAAAGATGTGGAGAACCTGGATTGATGTCTGGTCCCTCTCAGTCCCGAGGGCGAACACCCACACAAACAAAGAACACAAACAAAAGCCTTCCCCTCCCCAAGATTTGAAAGTATCTTGTCCCATTATTGGTCCTTTAGGTCAGATGCCAGCCAGGTTACCTGAGCTTCTTAACCCTTTAGAGGGAAAAGGATTTTGGAGTCTCTGGCTAGGAGGATTTTAGTACTGTACACAGGACAGCTGTTACCCTTCCCTTTATAGTTATGACAACCTCAATATGCTGAGGTCCTGCAAAAGACCTTTGTGATATCACTGCCACCAATCAAACCCTTAAGTGCTAATGTCCTGCTGCTGGCCTGACACTATGAAGGTTTGAGCTACTCTCTGTGGATCACCCCACTCAATGCGTCTTCATTCTAGGAAGCAAGTGGGCTAGACAGTAAAACATTAGAGGCTGCTCCCAATGCTACACTCAGTGTTTCCAAAATTAGTAGACTTTATGGCCACAAGAGACCTTTAGAGCATCTAATCTAAGCCCCTGCATATCATAGGCTTCCTGTATAGTACAATAGTTACTCTTTGGGCTCACACATTCCAGAAAGGCATCTAGTCTTCATTCAATGACATCAAGAGATGGAGAATCCACCACTTTCCCTTTTAGTGAGTGCCAGGGGGTTCCATTTCCCCTTCCACTAGCACCCCATTTACAGTGAGCCAGAGCAGTACCTGCAGCAGGGAGTGGGAGTTGCTGATGTGCACAGAAGCACAGCCCTTGCAGTGTCAACTTCCCACAAGGGGAGGTGAAGAGCACCCCCAGCAACGCACACACACACACACACACACACACACACACACCACTCCTGGTGGTGGGAGGGGAACAAGAGAAAGCAAGGAGGGATGGAGGAAAAGGTAAAACGAAAAGGACAAACCCTAATGTCCCCAGTGATTCTACGGCACAAAATCCCAGGTGGGCTAAAAATTCTGCCACCTTGAACTAGGGTTTTCCATGCCTAGAATTCAGCTGGCACCAGATGGATCAGACTGCAGACTGAGCAGGTTAAAAACCTCTTGGAGGTTCTTACCTTCTCAACAGGCACGTCTGTTTTCTAGTAAAATCAATAAAAGGAGAAACTCGAAAGAGGTTCCTCCTCGCACTCACATACTTTAACCCTAATACTCTCTGAGTCCTAAAAAGGGAGACCTCGAGAAGGAGACTTGCTAAAGCAAAGCCAAAGGGGTCTCTGAGGTTTCCCTGGCCCTGCGCTCCTGTCCTGCCTGGCTGATGTCAGCATCTCTCTCTCAGGTAACCACCTCCCTAACACCTTTGACCCATAGGCTGAGGTCCAGGATAAGGCCTTTGTGATATCACTGCCACACCCAACCAAACCCTAAAGTGCTAATGTCCTGCTACTGGCCTGACACTTTGAAGGTTTGAGCTACTCTCTGTGGATCACCCCACTCAATGCATCCTCATTCTAGGAAGCAAGCGGGCTAGATAGTAAAACATCAGAGGCTGCTCCCAATGCTACACTCAGTGTTTCCAAAATTAGTAGACTTTATGGTCAGAAGAGACCTTTAGAGCATCTAATCTAACCCGCTGCATATCATAGGCTTACTGTATAGTACAATAGTTACTCTTTGGGCACACACATTCCAGAAAGGCATCTAGTCTTCATTCAATGACATCAAGAGATGGAGAATCCACCACTTTCCCTTTTAGTGAGGGCCAGGGGGCTCCATTTCCCCTTCCACTAGCTCCCCATTTACAGTGAGCCAGAGCAGTACCTGCAGCAGGGAGCGTGAGTTGCTGAAGGCCTCAGAGGAGTCTTTCTAGTATCCTCCAGTGCCAACCCCCCTCCTTGTAGGATTAGCTCCTGCTACCTCCCCGTCAGTGTTCTTCACAGCTGTTCCACCTCCAAACCAAACCTCAAGTTATCAGAACCCTCTTCTGCACCCCCAACCAGGTTCGGCATCGAGGCGGCTCTAGCGGGGGGGCAGGAGGGATTCTGCCAGAAGTGAAGTGGGTTGAGGGGAGGTTGAGATCTTGCCCCAAGTCATCCCAGACACTAATGCTAAGCCACAGGATGGCAGCATCTAGTGTTAGTGGAGTCCAAACACTATTTCAACCCCACAGTTTTCGAGGAACAGGAGAAAGGACAAAAGAAGTAAGAGATGAAGAGAAAGGAAGGAGGGATGGAGGAAAAGGTAAAACAAAAAGGACAAACCCTAATGTCCCCAGTGATTCTACGGCACAAAATCCAAGGGATGGAATAAAATTCTGCCATCTTAAACTACTCTTTTCCATGCCTAGAATTCAGCTGGCACCAGATGGATCAGACTGAGCAGCTGCCAAAACCTCTTGGAGGCTCTTACCTTCTAAACAGGGACGTCTGTTTTCTAGTAAAATCAGTAAAAGGAAAGGAGAAAACTCGAAAGAGGCTCCTGCACGCACTCACGTACGTGAACCCTAATACTCTCTCAGTCCTCATAGAGAGACCTCGAGAAGGAGACTTGCTGAAGCAAAGCCACAGGGGTCTCTGAGGTTTCCCTGGCCCTGTGCTCCCGTCCTGCCAGGCTGATGTCAGCATCTCTCTCTGAGGTCACCACCTCCCTAACACATTTGACCAATAAGCTGACATCCTGCAAAAGGCCTTTGTGATGTCACTGCCACACCCAACCAAACCCTCAAGTGCTAATGTCCTGCTGCTGGCCTGACACTTTGAAGGTTTGAGGTTGTCATAACTATAAAGGGAAGGGTAACAGCTGTCCTGTGTACAGTACTATAAAATCCCTCCTGGCCAGAGACTCCAAAATCCTTTTCCCTGTAAAGGGTTAAGAAGCTCAGGTAACCTGGCTGGCATCTGACCTAAAGGACCAATAAGGGGACAAGATACTTTCAAATCTTGGGGAGGGGAAGGCTTTTGTTTGTGTTCTTTGTTTGTGTGGGTGTTCGCCCTCGGGACTGAGAGGGACCAGACATCAATCCAGGTTCTCCACATCTTTCTAAACAAGTCTCTCCTATTTCAAACAAGGCGTGTTAGTTTTCCTTTGTTTTCTCAACTTGTAAATGTACCTTTTACTAGAGTGTTTATCTTTGTTTGCTGTACTTTGAACCTAAGACTAGAGGGGAGTCCTCTGAGCTCTTTAAGTTTGATTACCCTGTAAGGTTAATTTCCATACTGATTTTACAGAGATGATTTTTACCTTTTTCTTTAATTAAAAGCCTTATTTATAAGAACCTGATTGATTTTTCCTTGTTTTAAGATCCAAGGAGTTTGGATCTTGATTCACCAGGAGTTGGTGGGAGGAAGGAGGGGGGATGGTTAATTTCTCCTTGTTTTAAGATCCAAGGGGGTTGGATCTGTATTCACCAGGGAATTGGTGAAAGGTTTCTCAAGGCTACCCAGGGGAGGAAATTAGCCTTGGGATGGTGGTTAAGCTTAGAAGTTTTCATGCAGGCCCCTACATTTGTACCCTAAACTTCAAAGTGGGGATACAGCCTTGACACAGGTACTCTCTGTGGATCACCCCACTCAATGCGTCTTCATTCTAGGAAGCAAGCCGGCTAGACAGTAAAACATCACAGGCTGCTCCCAATACTACACTCAGTGTTTCCAAAATTTGTAGACTTTATGGCCACAAGAGACCTTTAGAGCATCTCATCTAAGCCCCTGCATATCATAGGCCTCCTGTATAGTACAATAGTTACTTTTTGGGCACACACATTCCAGAAAGGCATCTAGTCTTCATTCAATGACATCAAGAGATGGAGAATCCACCACTTTCCCTTTTAGTGAGGGCCAGGGGGCTCCATTTCCCCTTCCACTAGTTCCCCATTTACAGTGAGACAGAGCAGTATCTGCAGCAGGGAGCGGGAGTTGCTGAAAGACTCAGAGGAACAACCCATGCAGTGTCTCAGGCACCTGGCGCAAGTGGCGGATGATGCGGGTGCATCACTTTGGCCGTGACGTCCTCCTGCTGCAAGGGAACGAGAACCTGTCAGAGACTCAAACGCCCCGAGGAATCAGGGGGAATTAAGGGCACCGGGAACCAGCAGTATTTCCACTCAGCACCTGCCCACCGCTGAGGGATGAATTCACCTCCTGAACCCCAGAATGGAGTCTTCTTGTCCTTTCTAGTAACCTCCAGTGCCAAATCCCCTCCTTGAAGGGTGAGCTTGCTGCTACCTCCCTCTCAGTGCCCTTGACAGATGTTCCACCACCAAACCACAGCTCAAGTTATCAGAACCCTCTTCTCCACCCCCACCCAGGTTGGCCAGGGAGGCGGCTCTAGCAGGGGTGGCAGGAGGGATTCTGCCAGCAGTGAAGTGGGTTCCGGGGAGGTTGAGATCTTGCCCCAAGTCATCCCAGACACCAATGCTAATCCACACGATGGCAGCATCTAGTGTCAGTGGAGTCCAAGCACTATTTCAACCACACAGGTTTGGATGAACTCCCCCACAAAGGGAGGTGAAGAGCACCCCCAGCAACACACAAACACACACAGACACACAAACCACTCCCGGTGGTGGGAGGGGAACAGGAGAAAGGACAAAAGAAGTAAGAGATGAAGAGAAAGGAAGGAGGGAGGGAGGAAAAGGTAAAATGAAAAGGACAAACACTAATGTCCCCAGTGATTCTACGGGACAAAATCACAGGGAGGGAATAAAATTCTGCCACCTTGAACTAGTGTTTTCCATGCCTAGAATTCAGCTGGCACCAGGTGGATCAGACTGAACAGGATAGAAACCTCTCCGAGGCACTTACTTTCCTCAAAGAGAGACCTCAAGGAGGAGACTTGCTGAAGCAAAGCCAGAGGGGTCTCTGAGGTTTCCCTGGCCCTCATGTCAGCCCATCTCTCTGATGTCAGCATCTCTCTCTGAGGTCAACACCTCCCTAACACATTTGACCAATAAGCTGACGTCCTGCAAATGGCCTTTGTGGTGTCACTGCCACACCCAACCAAACCCTGAAGTGCTAATGTCCTCCTGCTGGCCTGACACTTTGAAGGTTTGAGCTACTCTGTGTGAATCACCCCACTCAATGGGTCTTCATTCTAGGAAGCAAGCCGGCTAGACAATAAAACATCAGAGGCTGCTCCCAATGCTACACTCACTGTTTCCAAAATTACTACACTTTATGGCCAGAAGAGACCTTTAGAGCATCTCATCTAAGCCCCTGCATATCATGGGCTTCCTGTATAGTACAATAGTTACTTTTTGGGCACAAACATTCCAGAAAGGCATCTAGTCTAAATTAAATGACATTAAGAGATGGAGAATCCATCACTTTCCCTTTTAGTGAGTGCCAGGGGGCTCCATTTCCCCTTCCACTAGCTCCCCATTTACAGTGAGCCAGAGCAGTACCTGCAGCAGGGAGCGGGAGTTCCTGAAGGCCTCAGAGGCGCAGCCCCTGTAGTGTCTCAGGCACGTGGCGTAAGTGCAGGATGATGCGGAGCTGGTGCATCATTTTGGCCGTGACGTCCTCCTGCTGCAAGGGAACGAGAACCTGTCAGAGACTCAAACGCCCCGAGGAATCAGGGGGAATTAAGGGAACCTGGAACCAGCAGTATTTCCACCCAGCACCTGCCCATCAATGAGAGATGAATTCACCTCCTGAACCCCAAAATGGAGTCTTCTTGTCCTTTCTAGAAACCTCCAGAGCCAACCCCCCTCCTTGTAGGGTGAGCTCCTGCTACCTCCTGCTCAGTGCCCTTCACAGATATTCCACCTCCAAACCACAGCTCAAGTCATCAGAACCCTCTTCTCCACCCCGACACAGGTTGGGCAGGGAGGCGGCTCTAACAGGGTGTGCAGGAGGGATTCTGACAGCAGTGAAGTAGGTTGCAGGGAGGTTGAGATCTTGACCCAAGTCATCCCAGACACTAATGCTAAGTCACACAATGGCAGCATCTACTGTCAGTGGGGTCCAAGCACTATTTCAACCCCACAGTTTTGGATCAACTCCCCACAAGGGGAGGAGAAGAGAACCATCAGCACCACACACACACACACACACACACACACACACACACACACACCACTCCTGGTGGTGTGAGGGGAACAAGAGAAAGGACAAAAGAAGTAAGAGATGAAGAGAAAGGAAGGAGGGATGGAGGAAAAGGGAAAAGGAAAAGGACAAACCCTAATGTCCCCATGTCGGACATCAGGAATGGTAACATACATAAGCCAGTATGTGAACACTTCAATCTCCCTGGTCATTCTATTACAGATTTAAAAGTCACTATCATTGAACAAAAAAAACTTCAGAAACAGACTTCAAAGAGAAACAGCAGAACTAAAATTCATTTGCAAATTCAACACCATTAATCTGGGCTTGAATAGGGACTGGGAGTGGCTGGCTCACTACAGAAGCAGCTTTTCCTCTCCTGGAATTGACACCTCCTCATCTATTATTGGGAGTGGACTACATCCACCCTGATTTTTGAATTGGCCCTGTCAACACTGGTTCTCCACTTGTGAAGTAACTCCCTGCTCTCCATGTGTCAGTATATAATGCCTGCATCTGTAACTTTCACTCTATGCATCCGAAGAAGTGAGGTTTTTACTCACGAAAGCTTATGCCCAAATAAATCTGTTAGTCTTTAAGGTGCCACCAGACTCCTTGTTGTTTTTGTAGATACAGACTAACATGGCTACCCCCTGATACTTGACACCATGCAAGGCACTAAATTTAGCCGTATGGAGTGGAAATCCATCAACCTCAACAAAAAACTTGCACAGATACAGACAGACATCATCTTCCTCTCCAAATGCAAACAGATGGACATCATACCAAAAGGACTGAAGGTAAAAAAATCCATTGCAATCAACATACTACACTGAGTATGGTGAGAGATTGTGCCACACACTCTCTCAAAGAAACTGAGGAACCACCTGATCAGCATCCTGTACAGCAGACAGGATTAGATCAAGAATGAGCTCTCAGAACTGGAGACTCTCATACAATACCAGCCTTCTACACAAACTTCCACGTGGCTGGACTTTACAAAAATGAGACAAGCCATTTACAATGCACACTTCACTTCTCTACAGAGGAAAAAGGACTGTAAGTTATCTAAACTAATACCTGCCACTAGGGGCTATAACAATGGTACCCTCAACTCATCTAACAACATTGTCAATCTTTCCAACCACACGCTTAGCCCAGCAGAAGAGTCTGTCCTATCTCGGGGACTCTCTTTCTGTCCCACCGTCCCCACGAACATGATACACTTCTGCGGTGATCTGGAAGCCTACTTTCCTCGTCTCCGACTCAAGGAATATTTTCAACGCACCACTGAACAGTGCACTGACCCACAGGAACCCTCCTACCAACACTACAAAAAGAACAATTCTGCGTGGACTCCTCCTGACGGTCGAAATGACAGACTGGACCTCTACATAGAGTGTTTCCGCAGACGTGCACAGGCTGAAATTGTGGACAAACAACATCACTTGTCCCATAACCTCAGCCGTACAGAACGCAATGCCATCCACAGCCTCAGAAACAACTCTGACATTATCATCAAAGGGGCTGACAAAGGAGGTGCTGTAGTCATAATGAACAGGTCAGATTATGAACAGGAGGCTACCAGGCAACTCTCCAAGACCACATTCTACAGGCCACTATCCACTGATCCCACTGAGGAATACCAAAAGAAACTACACCATCTGCTCAAGAAACTCCCAGCTACAGTACGGGAACAAATCTACATGGACACACCCCCAGAACCCCGACCAGGGGTATTCTATCTGCTACCCAAGATCCATAAACCCGGAAACCCTGGACGCCCCATCATCTCAGGCATTGGCACTCTGACGGCAGGATTATCTGGCTATTTGGCCTCTCTCCTCAGGCCCTATGCTACCAGCACTCCCAGCTATCTTCGAGACACCACCAACTTCCTGAGGAAACTACAATGCATTGATGTTCTTCCTGGAAACACCATCCTGGCCACCATGCATGTAGAAGCACTTTATACCAATATTCTACATGAGGATGGACTACAAGCTGTCAGGAACAGTATCCCTGATGAGGCCACAGCAAGCCTGGTGGCTGAGCTTTGTGACTTTGTCCTCACCCACAACCACTTCAGATTTGGGGACAACTTATACCTTCAAGTCAGTGGCACTGCTATGGGTACTCGCATGGCCCCACAGTATGCCAACATTTTTATGGCTGACTTAGAACAACGCTTCCTCAGCTCTCGTCCCCTAGTGCCCCTCCTCTACTTGCGCTACATTGATGACATCTTCATCATATGGACCCACGGAAAGGAGGCCCTTGAAGAATTCCACCTGGACTTCAACAATTTCCACCCCACCATCAACCTCAGCCTGGACCAGTCCACACAAGAGATCCACTTCCTGGACACTACAGTACAAATAAGTGATGGTCACATAAACACCACCCTATACCGGAAACCTACTGACCGCTATACGTACCTACATGCCTCCGGCTTCCATCCAAGACACATCACACGATCCATTGTCTACAGCCAAGCCCTAAGATACAACCGAATTTGCTCCAACCCCTCAGACAGAGACAAACACCTACAAGATCTTTATCAAGCATTCGTAAAACTACAATACCCACCTGGGGAAGTGAGGAAACAGATTGACAGAGCAAGACGGGTACCCAGAAATCACCTACTACAGGACAGGCCCAACAAGGACAATAACAGAACACCACTGGCCATCACATACAGCCCCCAGCTAAAACCTCTCCAGCGCATTATCCACGATCTACAACCTATCCTGGAAAATGATCCCTCACTCTCACAGACCTTGGGAGGCAGGCCAGTCCTCGCTTACAGACAACCCCCCAACCTGAAGCAAATACTCACCAGCAACTACACACCACACCACAGAAACACCAACCCAGGAACCTATCCCCGTAGCAAACCTCGTTGCCTACTCTGTCCCCATATCTACTCTGGCAACAGCATCAGAGGACCCAACCACATCAGCCACACCATCAGGGACTCATTCACCTGCACATCCACTAATGTCATATATGCCATCATGTGCCAGCAATGCCCCTCTCCCATGTACATTGGCCAAACCGGACAGTCCCTCCGCAAAAGAATAAATGGACACAAATCGGACATCAGGAGTGGTAACATACATAAGCCAGTAAGTGAACACTTCAATCTCCCTGGTCATTCTATTACAGATTTAAAAGTCACTATCATTGAACAAAAAAACTTCAGAAACAGACTTCAAAGAGAAACAGCAGAACTAAAATTCATTTGCAAATTCAACACCATTAATCTGGGCTTGAATAGGGACTGGGAGTGGCTGGCTCACTACAGAAGCAGCTTTTCCTCTCCTGGAATTGACACCTCCTCATCTATTATTTGGAGTGGACTACATCCACCCTGATTTTTGAATTGGCCCTGTCAACACTGGTTCTCCACTTGTGAAGTAACTCCCTGCTCTCCATGTGTCAGTATATAATGCCTGCATCTGTAACTTTCACTCTATGCATCCGAAGAAGTGAGGTTTTTACTCACGAAAGCTTATGCCCAAATAAATCTGTTAGTCTTTAAGGTGCCACCAGACTCCTTGTTGTTTTCCTAATATCCCCAGTGATTCTACGGGACAAAATCCCAGGGAGGGAATAAAATTCTGCCATCTTAAACTACTGTTTTCCATGCCTAGAATTCAGCTGGCACCAGATGGATCAGACTGAGCAGGTTCCAAAACCTCTTGGAGGCTCTTACCTTCTAAATAGGGACGTCTGTTTTCTAGTAAAATCCGTCAAAAGGAAAGGAGAAAACTCGAAAGAGGCTCCTGCTCACACTCACGTACGTCAACCCTAACACTCTCTAGGTCCTCAAAGAGAGACCTCGAGAAGGAGACTTGCTGAAGCAAAGCCACAGGGGTCTCTGAGGTTTCCCTGGCCCTGTGCTCCTGTCCTGCCAGGCTGATGTCAGCATCTCTCTCGGAGGTCACCACCTCCCTAACACCTTTGACCAATAGGCTGACGTCCTGCAAAAGGCCTTTGTGATATCACTGCCACACCCACCCTTCCCCGGAAGTGCTAATGTCCTGCTGCTGACCTGACACTTTGAAGGTTTCAGCTACTCTCTGTGGATCACCCCACTCAATGCCTGTTCATTCTAGGAAGCAAGCCGGCTAGACGGTAAAACATCAGAGGCTGCTCCCAATGCTACACTCAGTGTTTCCAAAATTAGTAGACTTTATGGCCACAAGAGACCTTTAGAGCATCTAATCTAACCCCTTGCATACCATAGGCTTGCTGTATAGTACAATAGTTACTCTTTGGGCACACACATTCCAGAAAGGCATCTAGTCTTCATTCAATGACATCAAGAGATGGAGAATCCACCACTTTCCCTTTTAGTGAGGGCCAGGGTGTTCCATTTCCCCTTCCACTAGCTCCCCATTTACAGTGAGCCAGAGCAGTACCTGCAGCAGGGAGCGGGAGTTGCTGATGGCCTCAGAGGCACAGCCCCTGCAGTGTCTCAGGCACCTGGCACAAGTGCCGGATGATGCGGAGCTGGTGCATCACTTTGGACATGACGTCCTCCTGCTGCAAGGGAACGAGAACCTGTCAGAGACTCAAACGCCCCGAGGAATCAGCGGGAATTAAGGGCACCTGGAACCAGCACTACTTCCACCCATCACCTGCCCACCACTGAGGGATAAATTCACCTCCTGAACCCCAGAATGGAGTCTTCTTGTCCTTTCTAGTAACCTCCAGTGCCAAACCCCCTCCTTCTAGGGTGAGCTCCTGCTTCCTCCCACTCAGTGTTCTTGACAGCTGTTCCACCTCCAAACCAAACCTCAAGTTATCAGAACCCTCTTCTCCACCCCCAACCAGGTTGGGCATGGAGGCGGCTCTAGCGGGGGGGCAAGAGGGATTCTGCCAGAAGTGAAGTGGGTTGAGGGGAGGTTGAGATCTTGCCCCAAGTCATCCCAGACACTATGCTAAGCCACAGGATGGCAGCATCTTGTGTCAATGGAGTCCAAGCACTATTTCAACCCCACAGTTTTAGAGGAACTTCCCACAGGGAGAGGTGAAGAGAACCCCCAGCAATACACACACAGACACACACACACACCACTCCTGGTGGTGGGAGGGGAACAAGAGAAAGGACAAAAGAAGTAAGAGATGAAGAGAAAGGAAGGAGGGATGCAGGAAAAGGTAAAATGAAAAGGACAAACGCTAATATCCCTAGTGATTCTACGGGATAAAATCCCAGGGACGGAATAAAATTCTGCCACCTTGAACTAGTGTTTTCCATGCCTAGAATTCAGCTGGCACCAGATGGATCAGACTGTGGAGGTTGCAAAACCTATTGGAGGCTCTTACCTTCTCAACAGGGAAGTCTGTTTTCATAGAATCATAAAATCATACAATATCAGAGTTGGAAGGGACCTCAAGAGGTCATCTAGTCCAACCCCCTGCTCAGAGCAGGACCAATTCCCAGCTAAATCATCCCAGCCAGGGCTTTATCAAGCCGGGCCTTAAAAACCTCCAAGGAAGGAGACTCCATTTTTTCCCCCCATCTTATATGGAACCAATCACCAGAGACCCCAACCATCAAAAAATCACCAAATGTGCTTTGTTGCTTCTAACTGATTTCTAGTAAAATCAGTAAAAGGAAAGGAGAAAACTCGAAAGAGGCTCCTGCTCCCACTCACATACGTGAACCCTAATACTCTGTCAGTCCTCAAAGAGAGACCTCGAGAAGGAGACTTGCTGAAGCAAAATCACAGGGGTCTCTGAGGTTTCCCTGGCCCTGCCCCCCTGTCCTGCCTGGCTCATGTCAGCATCTCTCTCTGAGGTCACCACCTCCCTAACACCTTTGAGCAATTCACCTCCTCAACCCCAGAATGCAATCTTCTTGACCTTTCTAGTAACCTCCAGTGCCAACCCCACTCCTTGTAGGATGAGCTCCTGCTACCTCCCCCTCAGTGCCCTTGACAGCTGTTCCACCTCCAAACCACAGCTCAAGTTATCAGAACCCTCTTCTCCACCCCCACCCAGGTTGGGCAGGGAGGCGGATCTAGGAGGGGGGGCAGCAGGGATTCTGAAAGCAGAAAAGTGCGTTGCGGGGAGGTTGAGACCTTGCCCGAAGTCATCCCAGACAGTAATGTTAAGCCACAGGATGGGAGCATCTAGTGTCAGTGGAGTCCAAGCACTATTTCAACCTCACAGTATTGGATCAACTTTCCACAAGGGGAGGTGAAGCGCACCCCCAGCAACACACACACACCCCACTCCTGGTGGTGGGAGGGGAACAGGAGAAAGGACAAAAGAAGTAAGAGTTGAAGAGAAAGGAAGGAGGGATGGAGGAAAAGGTAAAACGAAAAGGACAAAACCTAATGTCCCCAGTGATTCCACGGGACAAAATCCCAGGGAGGGAATAAAATTCTGCCACCTTGAGCTAGTGTTTTCCATGCCTAGAATTCAGCTGGCACCAGGTGGATCAGACTGAAAAGGTTACAAACCTCTCCGAGGCTCTTACCTTCTTAACAGGGACGTCTGTTTTCTAGTAAAATCAGTAAAGAGAAAGGAGAAATCTCGAAAGAGGCTCCTGCTCGCACTCACATACGTCAGCCCTAATACTCTCTCAGTCCTCAAAGAGAGACCTCGAGAAGGAGACTTGCTGAAGCAAAGCCACAGGGGTCTCTGAGGTTTCCCTGGCCCTGTGCTCCTGTCATGCCTGGCTGATGTCAGCATCTCTCTCAGAGGTCACCACCTCCCTAACAACTTTGACCAATAGGCTGAGCTCCTGCAAAAGTCCTTTGTGATGTCACTGTCACACCCAACCATCCCCTGAAGTGCTAATGTCCTGCTGCTGGCCTGACACTTTGAAGGTTTGAGCTACTCTCTGTGGATCACCCCACTCCATGCGTCTTCATTCTACGAAGCAAGCCGGCCAAACAGTAAAACATCAGAGGCTGCTCCCAATGCTACACTCAGTGTTTCCAAAATTAGTAGACTTGATGGGCAGAAGAGACCTTTAGAGCATCTAATCTAAGCCCCTGCATATCATAGGCTTCCTGTATAGTACAATAGTTACTTTTTGGGCACACACATTCCAGAAAGGCATCTTGTCTTGATTAAATGACATCAAGAGATGGAGAATCCAACACTTTCCCTTTTAGTGAGTGCCAGGGGGCTCCATTTCCCCTTCCACTAGCTCGCCATTTACAGGGAGCCAGAGCAGTACCTGCAGCAGGGAGTGGGAGTTGCTAAGGCCTCAGAGGAACAGCCCCTGCGGTGTCTCAGGCACCTGGCGCAAGTGCCGGATGATGCGGAGCAGGTGCATCGCTTTGGCCGTCACGTCCTCCTGCTGCAAGGGAATGAGAACCTGTGTCATAACTATAAAGGGAAGGGTAACAGCTGTCCTGTGTACAGTACTATAAAATCCCTTCTGGCCAGAGACTCCAAAATCTTTTCCCTGTAAAGGGTTAAGAAGCTCAGGTAACCTGGCTGGCATCTGACCTAAAGGACCAATAAGGGGACAAGATAATTTCAAATCTTGGGGGGGCGGGGGGGAGGCTTTTGTTTGTGTTCTTTGTTTTGGTTGTGCGTTCGCTCTCGGGACTGAGGGGGACCAGACATCAATCCAGGTTCTCCACATCTTTCTAAACAAGTCTCTCCTATTTCTAACTTCTAAGTAAATAGCCAGGCAAGGCGTGTTAGTTTTCCTTTGTTTTCTCAACATGTAAATGTACCTTTTACTAGAGTGTTTATCTTCGTTTGCTGTACTTTGAACCTAAAACTAGAGGGGAGTCCTCTGAGCTCTTTAAGTTTGATTACCCTGTATGGTTATTTCCATACTGATTTTACAGAGATGATTTTTACCTTTTTCTTTAATTAAAAACCTTCTTTTTAAGAACCTGATCGATTTTTTCCTTGTTTTAGATCCAAGGGGGTTGGATCTGTATTCACCAGGAGTTGGTGGGAGAAAGAAGGGGGAATGGTTAATTTCTCCTTGTTTTAAGATCCAAGGGGTTTGGATCTGTATTCACCAGGGAATTGGTGAAGGTCTCTCAAGGCTACCCAGGGAAGGAAATTAGCCTTGGGACGGTGGCAGCGGACCAGAGCTAAGCTGGTAGTTAAGCTTAGAAGTTTTCATGCAGGCCCCTACATTTGTACCCTAAAGTTCAAAGTGGGGATACAGCCTTGACATGGTGGTAGCGGTGGGATCATTTTAAACCCAAAGCCAGTGAGATTTTTTTTTCCTTCTAGCTGCTTGAAAAGCAGAGCTGGAGATAGATGCATATCTTATCTCTCCTTGCCTGAAGGCAGAGGTGTTAAGTTTTTTTAACAAGGTCCTTTGTTAAGAGAAGTGTTCAAATGAGCCAACGACAGGGTAAAAGGAATTTACAAGCTGAATTGTTTTTTTTTCTTTTTACATCCTCGGGAGTAGCTAGTTAGAAAGTCTCTCTTAACTCAGCAGCAGCCAGAGCTGAGAGCTTCCCAGTTTCAGTCAACTGCAGAGGGGGTGACCCAGCACAAGAAAACAGGAAAATGACTACCAAAGAAGTAGCTAAAAAAATAGAACTGGCCAAACTAAAAGCAGAAGAAAATGAAAGAAAACATCAGAGACTGCTTCAATTAACAAAACTCAAGACACAGCAGAGAAAAAGAGAAGAAAAAGCCAAAGAGGAGGCCCACAAGAGAGAGATGAAGCTGAAAGAAAAAGAAATGGAGCTGAAAAAAAAAAGAGATGGAGGAGAGAGAAAAAGAAAGGAAGCATGAACTGGAAGTAGCAAAGGCTAAGCAAGCTTTCACCCCCATCCCTGTTCCTGAGCCGTCCACCAGGGCCCCGGCTGTGTTACCAGAGACCCAGACAAAGGTGGTGGAACCGGATCCCCTGCCAACGACTGCAACAGCCGTAGTGAATCCAATCCCAGAGACCCAGCCAAAGCCAGTCCCAGAACCGGAACTGGCAACGCAACCAGCACCAGGACCATTGCCAGCACTGAGTCCAGCGCTTGCAAACCCGTCTACAACTCCAACGCCAGAGGGCACCAGCGAGCCTGACCTGGCGGAAGCAGCAGATAACCCTACCCAAGAGGCTCAGCCAGAGCCTGAGATACCACATAGTGCACCAGTGGACAGCGGATCACAGTCAATGGAAACAGCCCCAGCACCTGCATCACTTCCAGAGGGACCAAGCCCCAGTCCACAATCCAAGGAGGAACTGATGTCTCCAGCATCAAGGAAACAGTTCCAGGCCGAGCAGGAAGCAGATAACAGCTTTCAGAAAGTTTGGGCGGCGGCGTGGAGCACCCCACCGCCTCTCAGCTCTTCTAACCGATCCCGGTTTGTTATAGAACAAGGACTTTTATACAAGGAGACTCTTTCTGGTGGGCACCAGAAAAACTGGCATCCTCAAAGACAGTTGGTAGTTCCCACTAAGTATCGGGTAAAGCTCTTGAGCTTAGCCCACGATCATCCCAGTGGCCATTCTGGGGTGAACAGAACCAAGGACCGGTTGGGGAAGTCCTTCCACTGGGAGGGAATGGGCAAGGACGTTGCTAATTATGTCCGGTCTTGTGAGGTGTACCAACGAGTGGAAAAGCCCCAAGACCAGGTTAAAGCCCCTCTCCAGCCACTACCCATAATTAAGGTCCCATTTCAGCACGTAGCTGTGAATATTCTGGGTCCTTTTCCCAAAAAGACACCCAAAGGAAAGCAGTACGTACTGACTTTCATGGATTTTGTTACCCGATGGCCGGAAGCAGTACCCTTAAGCAACACCAGGGCTAAAAGTGTGTGCCAGGCATTAACAGACATTTTTGCCGGGGTAGATTGGCCCTCCAACATCCTTGCAGATTCGGGAACTAATTTCCTGGCAGGGACCATGAAAAACCTGTGGGAAGCTCATGGGGTGAATCACTTGGTTGCCACCCCTTACCACCATAAAACCAATGGCCTGGTGGAGAGGTTTAATAAAACTTTGGGGGCCATAATATGTAAATTCATAAATGAACACTCCAATAATTGGGACCTAGTGTTGCAGCAGTTGCTTTTCGCCTACAGGGCTGTACCACATCCCACTTTAGGGTTTTCACCATTTGAACTTGTGTATGGCCGCGAGGTTAAGGGGCCATTACAGTTGGTGAAACAGCAATGGGAGGGGCTTACGCCTTCTCCAGGAACTAACATTCTAAACTTTGTAAGCAACCTACAAAGCACCCTCCGACACTCTTTAGCCCTTGCTAAAGAAAACCTAAAAAATGCTCAGAAAGAGCAAAAGGCCTGGTATGATAAACATTCCAGAGAACGGTCCTTCAAAGTAGGAAACCAAGTCATGGTCTTAAAGGCGCTCCAGGCCCATAAAATGGAGGCGTCGTGGAAAGGACCATTCGCGGTCCAGGAGTGCCTAGGAGCTGTTAATTATCTCATAGCCTCCCCCACCTCCAACATAAAGCCCAAGGTATACCATGTTAATTCTCTTAAGCCCTTTTATTCCAAAAAATTAAAGGTTTGCCAGTTTACAGCCCAGAAAACAAATAACGCAAAGTGGCCTAAAGGTGTCTATTACGAAGAAAAAAAGGATGGTGGCGTAGAAGAGGTGAACCTCTCCACGACCCTTGGACGTCTGCAGCGACAGCAGATCAAGGAGCTGTGCACAAGCTTTGCACCAATTTTCTCAGCCACTCCAAAACGGACCGAACGGGCATACCACTCCATTAACACAGGTAATGCTCACCCAATTAGAACCCCACCCTACCGGGAGTCACCTCATGACAAAACTGCTATACAAAGGGAGATCCAGGACATACTACTGATGGGTATAATCCGCCCCTCTAATAGGTGGTGGGAGGGGAACAGGAGAAAGGACAAAAGAAGTAAGAGATGAAGAGAAAGGAAGGAGGGATGGAGGAAAAGGTAAAACGAAAAGGACAAACCCTAATGTCCCCAGTGATTCTACGGGACAAAATCCCAGGGAGGGAATAAAATTCTGACACATTAAACTAGTGTTTTCCATGCCTAGAATTCAGCTGGCACCAGATGGATCAGACTGAGCAGGTTCCAAAACCTCTTGGAGGCTCTTACCTTCTCAACAGGGACGTCTGTTTTCTAGTAAAATCAGTAAAAGGAAAGGAAAAAACTCGAAAGAGGCTCCTGCTCGCACTCAAATACGTGAACCCTAATACTCTCTCAGTCCTCAAAGAGAGACTTGGAGAAGGAGCGGCGAACAGCAGAGGCTAAAAGCGGGAGTTTGACTGGGAGTTCGCTTGGGGAGAGCTCACTGAGGCTTACATCTGCAGGTTTCTCTGAGTAGTTCCTGCAACAGTTGAGGAAGTTCTTAAGAAGACGGTGATGTGGAAGGTGAGCGATCAGAGATGACCTTGAGCGGATCACTGCAGACTATGTGGCTCTGGGAAGAAGGATAAAGGAGTTTGAGGTGCAAGTGGTGTTCTCGTCCATCCTCTCTGTGCAAGGAAAAGGCCGGGGTAGAGACCGTCGAATCGTGGAAGTCAACGAATGGCTACACAGGTGGTGTTGGAGAGAAGGCTTTGGATTCTTCAACCATGGGATGGTGTTCCAAGAAGGAGGAGTGCTAGGCAGAGACGGGCTCCACCTAACGAAGAGAGAGAAGAGCATCTTCGCCAGCAGGCTGGCTAACCTAGTGAGGAGGGCTTTAAACTAGGTTCACCGGGGGAAGGAGACCAAAGCCCTGAGGTAAGTGGGGAAATGGGATCCTGGGAGGAAGCACAAGCAGGACAGCGCAAGGGGGGAGGACTCCTGTCTCATGCTGAGAAAGAGGGACGATCGATGAGTTATCTTAAGTGCCTATACACAAATGCAAGAAGCCTGGGAAACAAGCTGGGAGAACTGGAAGTCCTGGCACAGTCAGGGAACTATGATGTGATTGGAATAACAGAGACTTGGTGGGATAACTCACATGACTGGAGTACTGTCATGGATGGATATAAACTGTTCAGGAAGGACAGGCAGGGCAGAAAAGGTGGGGGAGTTGCGTTGTATGTAAGAGAGGAGTATGACTGCTCAGAGCTCTGGTATGAAACTGCAGAAAAACCTGACAGTCTCTGGATAAAGTTGAGAAGTGTGAGCAACAAGGGGGATGTCATGGTTGGAGTCTGCTATAGACCACCAGACCAGGGGGATGAGGTGGACGAGGCTTTCTTCTGGCAACTAGCAGAAGTTGCTAGATCGCAGGCCCTGGTTCTCATGGGAGACTTTAATCACCCTGATATCTGCTAGGAGAGCAATACAGCGGTGCACAGACAATCCAGGAAGTTTTTGGAACGTGTAGGGCACAATTTCCTGGTGCAAGTGCTGGAGGAACCAACTAGGGGCAGAGCTTTTCTTGACCTGCTGCTCACAAACAGGGAAGAATTAGTAGGGGAAGCAAAAGTGGATGGGAACCTGGGAGGCAGTGACCATGAGATGGTCGAGTTCAGGATCCTGACACAAGGAAGAAAGGAGAGCAGCAGAATACGGACCCTGGACTTCAGAAAAGCAGACTTTGACTCCCTCAGGGAACAGATGGGCAGGATCCCCTGGGAGAATAACATGAAGGGCAAAGGGGTCCAGGAGAGCTGGCTGTATTTTAAAGAATCCTTATTGCGGTCGCAGGAACAAACCATCCCGATGTGTAGAAAGAATAGTAAATATGGCAGGCGACCAGCTTGGCTAGACAGTGAAATCCTTGCTGATCTTAAACGCAAAAAAAAAGCTTACAAGAAGTGGAAGATTGGACAAATGACCAGGGAGGAGTATAAAAATATTGCTCAGGCATGCAGGAGTGAAATCAGGAAGGCCAAATCACACTTGGAGTTGCAGCTAGCAAGAGATGTTAAGAGTAACAAGAAGGGTTTCTTCAGGTATGTTAGCAACAAGAAGAAAGTCAAGGAAAGTGTGGGCCCCTTACTGAATGAGGGAGGCAACCTAGTGACTGAGGATGTGGAAAAAGCTAATGTACTCAATGCTTTTTTTGCCTCTGTCTTCACGAACAAGGTCAGCTCCCAGACTGCTGCACTGGGCAGCACAATATGGGGAGAAGGTGACCAGCCCTCTGTGGAGAAAGAAGTGGTTCGGGACTATTTAGAAAAACTGGACGTGCACAACTCCATGGGGCTGGATGCGCTGCATCCAAGGGTGCTAAAGGACTTGGCGGATGAGATTGCACAGCCATTAGCCATTATTTTTGAAAACTCATGGCGATCGAGGGAGGTCCCGGATGACTGGAAAAAGGCTAATGTCGTGCCCATCTTTAAAAAAGGGAAGGAGGAGGATCCAGGGAACTACAGGCCAGTCAGCCTCACCTCAGTCCCTGGAAAAATCATGGAGCAGGTCCTCAAGGAATCAATGATGAAACACTTAGAGGAGAGGAAAGTGATCAGGAACAGTCAGCATGGATTCACCAAGGGGAAGTCGTGCCTGACTAACCTAATTGCCTTCTATGATGAGATAACTGGCTCTGTGGATGAGGGGAAAGCAGTGGATGTGTTATTCCTTGACTTTAGCAAAGCTTTTGATACTGTCTCCCACAGTATTCTTGCCACCAAGTTAAAGAAGTATGGGATGGATGAATGGACTGTAAGGTGGATAGAAAGCTGGCTGGATCGTCGGGCTCAACGGGTAGTGATCAATGGCTCCATGTCTAGTTGGCAGCCGGTTTCAAGCGCAGTAGTGCCCCAAGGGTCGGTCCTGGGGACGGTTTTGTTTAATATCTTTATTAATGATCTGGAGGATGGCTTTTTCTTCTCTTTTTCTCTGCTGTGTCTTGAGTTTTGTTAATTGAAGCAGTCTCTGATGTTTTCCTTCATTTTCTTCTGCTTTTAGTTTGGCCAGCAACACACACACACACACACATATACCACTCCTGGTGGTGGGAGGGGAACAAGAGAAAGGACAAAAGAAGTAAGAGATAAAGAGAAAGGAAGGAGGGATGGAGGAAAAGGTAAAACGAAAAGGACAAACCCTAATGTCCCCAGTGATTCTACCAGACAAAATCCCAGGGAGGGATTAAAATTCTGCCACCTTGAACTAGTGTTTTCCATGCCTAGAATTCAGCTGGCACCAGATGGATCAGACTGAGCAGGTTCCAAAACCTCTTGGAGGCTCTTACTTTCTAAACAGGGATGTCTGTTTTCTAGTAAAATCAGTAAAAGGAAAGGAGACAACTCGAAAGAGGCTCCTGCTCTCACTCAAATACGTGAATCCTAATACTCTCTCAGTCCTCAAGAGAAACCTCGAGAAGGAGACTTGCTGAAGCAAAGCCACAGGGGTCTCTGAGGTTTCCCTGGCCATGCGCCCCTGTCCTGCCTGGCTGATGTCAGCATCTCTCACGGAGGTCACCACCTCCCTAACACCTTTGACCAATACGCTGAGGTCCTGAAAAGGCCTTTGTGATGTCACTGCCACACCCACCCATCCCCGGAAGTGCTAATTGTCCTGCTGCTGGCCTGACACTTTGAAGGTTTGAGCTACTCCCTGTGGATCACCCCACTCAATGCGTCTTCACTCTAGGAAGCAATCCGGCTAGACGGTAAAACATCAGAGGCTGCTCCCAATGCTACACTCAGTGTTTTCAAAATTAGGAGACTTTATGGCCACAAGAGACCTTTAGAGCATCTCATCTAAGCCCCTGCATATCATAGGCTTCCTGTATAGGACAATAGTTACTTTTTGGGCAGAAACATTCCACAAAGGCATTTAGTCTTCATTCAATGACATCAAGAGATGGAGAATCCACCACTTTCCCTTTTAGTGAGTGCCAGGGGGCTCCATTTCCCCTTCCACTAGCTCCCCATTTACAGTGAGCCAGAGCAGTACCTGCAGCAGGGAGCGGGAGTTGCTGATGGCCTCAGAGGCACAGCCCCTGCAGTGTCTCAGGAATCTGGCGCAAGTGCCGGATGATGCGGAGCTGGTGCATCACTTTTGGCCGTGACGTCCTCCTGCTGCAAGGGAACGAGAACCTGTCAGAGACTCAAACGCCCCGAGGAATCAGGGGGAATTAAGGGAACCTGGAACCAGCAGTATTTCCACCCAGCACCTGCCCATCAATGAGAGATGAATTCACCTCCTGAACCCCAAAATGGAGTCTTCTTGTCCTTTCTAGAAACCTCCAGAGCCAACCCCCCTCCTTGTAGGGTGAGCTCCTGCTACCTCCTGCTCAGTGCCCTTCACAGATATTCCACCTCCAAACCACAGCTCAAGTCATCAGAACCCTCTTCTCCACCCCGACACAGGTTGGGCTCGGAGGCGGCTCTAACAGGGTGTGCAGGAGGGATTCTGACAGCAGTGAAGTGGGTTGCAGGGAGGTTGAGATCTTGACCCAAGTCATCCCAGACACTAATGCTAAGTCACACAATGGCAGCATCTACTGTCAGTGGGGTCCAAGCACTATTTCAACCCCACAGTTTTGGATCAACTCCCCACAAGGGGAGGAGAAGAGAACCATCAGCACCACACACACACACACACACACACACACACACACCACTCCTGGTGGTGTGAGGGGAACAAGAGAAAGGACAAAAGAAGTAAGAGATGAAGAGAAAGGAAGGAGGGATGGAGGAAAAGGGAAAAGGAAAAGGACAAACCCTAATGTCCCCATGTCGGACATCAGGAATGGTAACATACATAAGCCAGTATGTGAACACTTCAATCTCCCTGGTCATTCTATTACAGATTTAAAAGTCACTATCATTGAACAAAAAAACTTCAGAAACAGACTTCAAAGAGAAACAGCAGAACTAAAATTCATTTGCAAATTCAACACCATTAATCTGGGCTTGAATAGGGACTGGGAGTGGCTGGCTTACTACAGAAGCAGCTTTTCCTCTCCTGGAATTGACACCTCCTCATCTATTATTTGGAGTGGACTACATCCACCCTGATTTTTGAATTGGCCCTGTCAACACTGGTTCTCCACTTGTGAAGTAACTCCCTGCTCTCCATGTGTCAGTATATAATGCCTGCATCTGTAACTTTCACTCTATGCATCCGAAGAAGTGAGGTTTTTACTCACGAAAGCTTATGCCCAAATAAATCTGTTAGTCTTTAAGGTGCCACCAGACTCCTTGTTGTTTTCCTAATATCCCCAGTGATTCTACGGGACAAAATCCCAGGGAGGGAATAAAATTCTGCCACCTTAAACTAGTGTTTTCCATGCCTAGAATTCAGATGGCACCAGGTGGATCAGACTGAACAGGTTACAAACCTTTCCGAGGCACTTACTTTTTCAACAGGGACTTCTGTTTTCTAGTAAAATGGGTAAAAGGAAAGGAGAAAACTCAAAAGAGGCTCCTGCTCACACTCACATATGTGAACCCTAATACTCTCTCAGTCCTCAAAGAGAGCTCGAGAAGGAGACTTGCTGAAGCAAAGCCACAGGGGTCTCTGAGGTTTCCCTGGCCCTGCGCCCCTGTTTTGCCTGGCTGATGTGAGCATCTCTCTCTGAGGTCACCACCTCCCTAACAACTTTGACCAATAGGCTGAGCTCCTGCAAAAGGCCTTTGTGATGTCACTGCCACACCCACCCATCCCCTGAAGTGCTAATATCCTGCTGCTGGCCTGACACTTTGAAGGTTTGAGCTACTCTCTGTGGATCACCCCACTCAATGCGTCTTCATTCTAGGAAGCAAGCCGGTTAGACAGTAAAACATTAGAGGCTGCTCCCAATGCTACACTCAGTGTTTCCAAAATTAATACACTTTATGGCCAGAAGAGACCTTTAGAGCATCTCATCTAACCCCCTCCATATCATAGGCTTCCAGTATAGTACAATAGTTACTTTTTGGGCACACACATTCCAGAAAGGCATCTAGTCTTCAATCAATGACATCAAGAGTTGGAGAATCCACCACTTTCCCTTTTAGTGAGTGCCAGGGGGCTCCATTTCCCCTTCCACTAGCTCCCCATTTACAGTGAGCCAGAGCAGTACCTGCAGCCGGGAGAGGGAGTTGCTAAGGCCTCAGAGGAACAGCCCCTGCAGTGTCTCAGGCACATGGCGTAAGTGCCGGATGATGCGGAGCTGGTGCATCCCTTTGGCCGTGACGTCCTCCTCCTGCAAGGGAACGAGAACCTGTCAGAGACTCAAATGCCCCGAGGAATCAGGGGCAATTAAGGACACCTGGAACCAGCAGTATTTACACCCAGCACCTGCCCACCACTGAGGGATGAATTCACCTCCTGAACCCCAGAATGGAGTCGTCTTCTCCTTTCTAGGAATCTCCAGTGCCAACCCCCGTCCTTGTAGGGTGAGCTCCTGCTACCTCACCCTCAGTGCCCTTGACAGCTGTTCCACCTCCAAACCACAGCTCAAGTTATCAGAACCCTCTTCTCCACCCCCACCCAGGTTGGGCAGGGAGGCGGCTCTAGCAGGGGGGGCAGGTGGGATTCTGGCAGCAGTGAAGTGGGTTGCGGGGAGGTTGAGATCTTGCCCCAAGTCATCCCAGACACTAATGCTAAACCACACGATGGCAGCATCTAGTGTCAGTGGAGTCCAAGCACTATTTCAACCATACAGTTTTGGATCAACTCCCAACAAGGGGAGGTGAAGAGCACCCCCAGCAAAACAAACAAACAAACAATCAAACAAAAACACACACACACACACACACACACCACTCCTGGTGGTGGGAGGGGAACAAGAGAAAGGACAAAAGAAGTAAGAGATAAAGAGAAAGGAAGGAGGGATGGAGGAAAAGGTAAAACGAAAAGGACAAACCCTAATGTCCCCAGTGATTCTACCAGACAAAACTACAGGGAGGGATTAAAATTCTGCCACCTTGAACTAGTGTTTTCCATGCCTAGAATTCAGCTGGCACCAGATGGATCAGACTGAGCAGGTTCCAAAACCTCTTGGAGGCTCTTACTTTCTAAACAGGGATGTCTGTTTTCTAGTAAAATCAGTAAAAGGAAAGGAGACAACTCGAAAGAGGCTCCTGCTCTCACTCAAATACGTGAATCCTAATACTCTCTCAGTCCTCAAGAGAAACCTCGAGAAGGAGACTTGCTGAAGCAAAGCCACAGGGGTCTCTGAGGTTTCCCTGGCCATGCGCCCCTGTCCTGCCTCGCTGATGGCAGCATCTCTCTCTGAGCTTACCACCTCCCTAACACCTTTGACCAATATGCTGAAGTCCTGCAAAAGACCTTTGTGATATCACTGCCACCAATCAAACCCTTAAGTGCTAATGTCCTGCTGCTGGCCTGACACTATGAAGGTTTGAGCTACTCTCTGTGGATCACCCCACTCAATGCGTCTTCATTCTAGGAAGCAAGTGGGCTAGACAGTAAAACATCAGAGGCTGCTCCCAATGCTACACTCAGTGTTTCCAAAATTAGTAGACTTTATGGCCACAAGAGACCTTTAGAGCATCTAATCTAAGCCCCTGCATATCATAGGCTTCCTGTATCGTACAATAGTTACTCTTTGGGCACACACATTCCAGAAAGGCATCTAGTCTTCATTCAATGACATCAAGAGATGGAGAATCCACCACTTTCCCTTTTAGTGAGTGCCAGGGGGTTCCATTTCCCCTTCCACTAGCACCCCATTTACAGTGAGCCAGAGCAGTACCTGCAGCAGGGAGTGGGAGTTGCTGATGTCCACAGAGGCACAGCCCTTGCAGTGTCAACTTCCCACAAGGGGAGGTGAAGAGCACCCCCAGCAACACACACACACACACCACTCCTGGTGGTGGGAGGGGAAGAAGAGAAAGCAAGGAGGGATGGAGGAAAAGGTAAAACGAAAAGGACAAACCCTAATGTCCCCAGTGATTCTATGGCACAAAATCCCAGGTGGGCTATAAAATTCTGCCACCTTGAACTAGTGTTTTCCATGCCTAGAATTCAGCTGGCACAAGATGGATCAGACTGCAGACTGAGCAGGTTAAAAACCTCTCCAAGGTTCTTACCTTCTCAACAGGCACGTCTGTTTTCTAGTAAAATCAATAAAAGGAGAAACTCGAAAGAGGTTCCTCCTCGCACTCACATACTTGAACCCTAATACTCTCCGAGTCCTAAAAAGGGAGACCTCGAGAAGGAGACTTGCTAAAGCAAAGCCAAAGGGGTCTCTGAGGTTTCCCTGGCCCTGCGCTCCTGTCCTGCCTGGCTGATGTCAGCATCTCTCTCTCAGGTAACCACCTCCCTAACACCAATTCTGGAGGAATTAAGGGCACCTGGAACCAGCAGTATTTCCACCCAGCACCTGCCCACCACTGAGGGATAAATTCACCTCCTGAACCCCAGAATGGAGTCTTCTTGTCCTTTCTAGTAACCTCCAGTGCCAACCCCCCTCCTTGAAGGATGAGCTCCTGCTATCTCCCCCTCAGTGCCCTTGACAGCTGTTCCACCTCCAAACCACAGCTCAAATTATTAGTGCCTTTGGACACAGACTGGCTAACCTAGTGAGGAGGGCTTTAAACTACGTTCGACGGGGACAGGTGATCAAAGCCCACAGGTAAGTGGGGAACATGGAGACCGGGGAGATGGGTCAAAAACGAGAGGGAGTGTGGGCTATATTGTCAGAGAGAAAGGAGGGTCAGGACAAAACTGGGACGAAAGATCAAACCAGTATCTTAGATGCCTATATACAAATGCGAGAAGTATGGGGAATAAGCAGGAAGAACTGGACGTGCTAATAAATAAATACAACTATGACATTGTTGGCATCACTGAAACTTGGTGGGATAATACACATGATTGGAATGTTGGTGTGGATGGGTACAGCTTGCTCAGGAAGGATAGACAGGGGAAAAAGGGAGGAGGTGTTGCCTTGTATATTAAAAATGTACACACTTGGACTGAGGTAGAGATGGACATAGGAGACGGAAGTGTTGAGAGTCTCTGGGTTAGGCTAAAAGGGGTAAAAAACAAGGGAGATGTCATGCTAGGAGTCTACTACAGGCCACCTAACCAGGTGGAAGAGGTGGATGAGGCTTTTTTTAAGCAACTAACAAAATCATCCAAAGCCCAAGATTTGGTGGTGATGGGGGACTTCAACTATCCAGATATATGTTGGGAAAATAACACAGCGGGGCACAGACTATCCAACAAATTCCTGGACTGCATTGGAGACAACTTTTTATTTCAGAAGGTTGAAAAAGCTACTGGGGGGAAGCTGTTCTAGACTTGATTTTAACAAATAGGGAGGAACTCGTTGAGAATTTGAAAGTAGAAGGCAGCCTGGGTGAAAGTGATCATGAAATCATAGAGTTTGCAATTCTAAGGAAGGGTAGAAGGGAGAACAGCAAAATAGAGACAATGGATTTCAGGAAGGCAGATTTTGGTAAGCCCAGAGAGCTGATAGGTAAGGTCCCATGGGAATCAAGACTGAGGGGAAAAACAACTGAGGAGAGTTGGCAGTTTTTCAAAGGGACACTATTAAGGGCCCAAAAGCAAGCTATTCCGCTGGTTAGGAAAGATAGAAAATGTGGCAAAAGACCACCTTGGCTTAACCATGAGATCTTGCATGATCTAAAAAATAAAAAGGAGTCATATAAAAAATGGAAACTGGGACAGATTACAAAGGATGAATATAGGCAAACAACACAGGAATGCAGGGGCAAGATTAGAAAGGCAAAGGCACAAAATGAGCTCAAACTAGCTACGGGAATAAAGGGAAACAAGAAGACTTTTTATCAATACATTAGAAGCAAGAGGAAGACCAAAGACAGGGTAGGCCCACTGCTTAGTGAAGAGGGAGAAACAGTAACAGGAAACTTGGAAATGGCGGAGATGCTTAATGACTTCTTTGTTTCGGTCTTCACCGAGAAGTCTGAAGGAATGCCTAACATAGTGAATGCTAATGGGAAGGGGGTAGGTTTAGCAGATAAAATAAAAAAAGAACAAGTTAAAAATCACTTAGAAAAGTTAGATGCCTGCAAGTCACCCGGGCCTGATGAAATGCATCCTAGAATACTCAAGGAGCTAATAGAGGAGGTATCTGAGCCTCTAGCTATTATCTTTGGAAAATCATGGGAGACGGGAGAGATTCCAGAAGACTGGAAAAGGGCAAATATAGTGCCCATCTATAAAAAGGGAAATAAAAACAACCCAGGAAACTACAGACCCCAGTGAGTTTAACTTCTGTGCCAGGGAAGATAATGGAGCAAGTAATTAAGGAAATCATCTGCAAACACTTGGAAGGTGGTAAGGTGATAGGGAACAGCCAGCATGGATTTGTGAAGAACAAATCATGTCAAACCAATCTGATAGCTTTCTTTGAGAGGATAACGAGCCTTGTGGATAAGGGTGAGGCTGTGGATGTGGTATACCTAGACTTTAGTAAGGCATTTGATACGGTCTCGCATGATATTCTTATTGATAAACTAGGCAAATACAATTTAGATGGGGCTACTATAAGGTGGGTGCATAACTGGCTGGATAACCGTACTCAGAGAGTTGTTATTAATAGTTCCCAATCCTGCTGGAAAGCCATAACGAGTGGGGTATCGCAGGGGTCTGTTTTGGGACCGGCGCTGTTCAATATCTTCATCAACGACTTAGATATTGGCATAGAAAGTACGCTTATTAAGTTTGCGGATGATACCAAACTGGGAGGGATTGCAACTGCTTTGGAGGACAGGGTCATAATTCAAAATGATCTGGACAAATTGGAGAAATGGTCTGAGTTAAACAGGATGAAGTTTAACAAAGACAAATGCAAAGTGCTCCACTTAGGAAGGAACAATCAGTTTCACACATACAGAATGGGAAGAGACTGTCTAGGAAGGAGTACGGCAGAAAGGGATCTAGGGGTTATAGTGGACCACAAGCTAAATATGAGTCAACAGTGTGATGCTGTTGCAAAAAAAGCAAACCTGATTCTGGGATGTATTAACAGGTGTGTTGTGAGCAAGACACGAGAAGTCATTCTTCCGCTCTACTCTGCTCTGGTTAGGCCTCAGCTGGAGTATTGTGTCCAGTTCTGGGCACCGCATTTTAAAAAAGATGTGGAGAAATTGGAAAGGGTCCAGAGAAGAGCAACAAGAATGATTAAAGGTCTTGAGAACATGACCTATGAAGGAAGGCTGAAAGAATTGGCTTTGTTTAGTTTGGAAAAGAGAAGACTGAGAGGAGACATGATAGCAGTTTTCAGGTATTTAAAAGGGTGTCATAAGGAGGAGGGAGAAAACTTGTTCACCTTAGCCTCTAAGGATAGAACCAGAAGCAATGGGTTTAAAGTGCAGCAAGGGAGGTCTAGGTTGGACATTAGGAAAAAGTTCCTAACTGTCAGGGTGGTTAAACACTGGAATAAATTGCCGAGGGAGGTTGTGGAATCTCCATCTCTTGAGATATTTAAGAGTAGGTTAGATAAATGTCTATCAGGGATGGTATTTGGTCTTATAGACATATAGACTTTAAGGTCAGAAGGGACCATTATGATCATCTGGTCTGACCCCCTGCATGCTGCAGGCCACAAGACCCTTCCCTGGACTGTGCCGTTGAAGTCCCCAATCCTGTGTTTTAGTGACTTCAATCGGCAGGGACCCTCCTGCTAGTGATCCCTGCCCCATGCTCCGGAGGAAGGCGAAAAACCTCCAGCGGCTCAGCCAATCTACCCTGGAGGAAAATTCCTTCCCGACCCCAAATATGGCGATCAGTAATACCCCGAGCATGTAGGCAAGAGTCTCTAGCCTGACCCTTGTTTGCCATTATGCTATTTACGTACCATTGCTTGGTTTTCCTCGGCTACTATGTTTTACCATTAAACCATTCCCTCCATAAACTTATCCAACTTAATCTTAAAACCAGACAGGTCCGTTGCCCCCACCGTTTCCCTCGGAAGGCCGTTCCAATATTTCACCCCTCTGACGGTCAGAAACCTTCGTCTGATTTCAAGCCTGAACTTCCCCACGGCCAGTTTATATCCATTGGTTCTCGTGTCCACATTAGTACTCAGCTGAAATAATTCCTCTCCCTCCCTTGTATTTATCCCTCTGATATATTTAAAGATAGCAATCATATCCCCCCTCAGCCTTCGTTTTGTCAGACTAAACAACCCGAGCTCCTCTAATCTCTTTTCATACGACAGGTTTTCCATTCCTCTGATCATCCTAGTCGCCCTTCTCTGCACCCGTTCCAATTTGAGTTCATCTTTTTTAAACATGGGAGACCAGAACTACACACAGTACTCCAAATGAGGTCTCACCAGCGCCGTATACAACGGAAGCAGGACCTCCTTATCCCTACTAGATATACCTCGCCTAATACATCCCAAGACCGCATTGGCTTTTTTCACAGCCACGTCACATTGTCGACTCATAGTCATCCTGCGGTCTACAAGGACCCCTAGGTCCTTCTCCTCTTCCGTTACTTCTAACCAATGCGTCCCCATCTTGTAACTAAAATTGTTATTAGTCATCCCCAAGTGCATCACCTTACACTTTTCACTATTAAATTTCATCTTATTTCTGACACTCCAATTCACAAGCTCATTCAAGTCTCCCTGCAGAATATCCCTATCCTCCTCCGAATTTGCAACTCCTCCCACCTTCGTATCATCCGCAAACTTTATCAGCCCACTCTTGCAATCGGTTCCGAGGTCAGTTATAAATAGATTAAATAAAATGGGTCCCAAAACCGAACCTTGAGGCACTCCACTAGTAACCTCCCTCCAACCCGACAGTTCACCCTTTAATACGACCCGCTGCATTCTCCCCATTAACCAATTCTTTATCCACCTCTGGATTTTCATATCGATCCCCATGTTTTCCAGTTTAACCAATAATTCCTCATGGGGTACAGTATCAAACGCTTTACTGAAATCCAGGTATATTAGGTCCACCGCATTTCCCTTATCTAATAAGTCCGTTACATGGTCCTGCCATGCGGGCGGGGGACTGGACTCGATGACCTCTCGAGGTCCCTTCCAGTCCTAGAATCTATGAATGTATGAAAAAAACACTGTTCTCCACCCCCACCCAGGTTGGCCAGGGAGGCGGCTCTAGCAGGGGGGGCAGGAGGGATTCTGGCAGCAGGGAAGTGGGTTGCGGGGAAGTTGAGATCTTGACCTAAGTCATTCCAGACACTAATGCTAAGCCACAGGATGGCAGCATCTAGTGTCAGTGGAGTCCAAACACTATTTCAACCCCACAGTTTTCGATGAACTTCCCACAAGGAGAGGTGATGAGCACCCCCAGCAACACACACACACACACACACACACACACACACACACCACTCCTGGTGGTGGGAGGGGAACAGGAGAAAGGACAAAAGAAGTAAGAGATGAAGAGAAAGGAAGGAGGGATGGAGGAAGGGGGTTGGACTAGATGACCTCTTGAGGTCCCTTCCAACTCTGATATTCTATGATTCTATGATTCTATGATTCTATGAAAAGGTAAAACAAAAAGGACAAACCCTAATGTCCCCAGTGATTCTACGGCACAAAATCCAAGGGATGGAATAAAATTCTGCCATCTTAAACTACTGTTTTCCATGCCTAGAATTCAGCTGGCACCACGTGGATCAGACTGAGCAGCTGCCAAAACCTCTTGGAGGCTCTTACCTTCTAAACAGGGACGTCTGTTTTCTAGTAAAATCAGTAAAAGGAAAGGAGAAAACTCGAAAGAGGCTCCTGCACGCACTCACGTACGTGAACCCTAATACTCTCTCAGTCCTCAAAGAAAGACCCCGAGAAGGAGACTTCCTGAAGCAAAGCCACAGGGTCTCTGAGGTTTCCCTGGCCCTGTGCTCCTGTCCTGCCTGGCTGATGTCAGCATCTCTCTCTGAGGTCACCACCTCCCTAACACATTTGACCAATAAGCTGACATCCTGCAAAAG
>NW_027052907.1:0-102000 GCF_011386835.1 Chrysemys picta bellii
TGAGGAGGACACCCCTGGGACTAGCGGATCCTGGGGAAGGTCTGGTTGAAGAGGCTCCAGTTGCCCTAGGTCCATCCCGCTAGGGGCATGGGCCTGTTCTGGTGGCAGGGCAGTCGCCTCCGAGGCTATCGGGGGAGGGTGGCTCACAGTGGCCTCCGGCACCCGAGGCCCCAAATGGGCAGAGCGAGAAGCACCTGAGGGGACACCTTGGGCTTGGTGGTATGCCCAAGGAGTCCAGAAGAACCATTATGGGGGTCCCTGGTCAGGATCCTGTCCTTCATCTTGCCCCTGGCTAGCACCATCCGCGTCTTGGGCCTGGACGTGGTAGCCACTCTCCGCTTGGGACGACGTCGAATTTGGACGTGAAGGCCAAGGCGGTGCCAAACGCACATGCTGCATTGCACCGTCCTGTTCTGTCGCTCCGCGCCTGGGAGCTGGGGACCGGTGCCAGGGTCTCGAGCAGTACCGCGATCGGGATCGGGACCAACGGTCATAATGGTGCAGGGAGGCCGATCTAGATCTCAACAAGGACCTATGGCCCGGGTGGTGCAGGGATCGGCTGCGAGATGATTGGTGCCAGGACTGGTGCTGGGAGCTGGAGCGGTACCGATCGTACCGGGAGGGGGACCTTCAGGAGATGGAGTGGCGCCCATGAGTACGACCGGCACCGAGATGGGGATCGGTGCCAAGACCGGGACCATCGGTGGGACCGAGATCGGTGCCGTGCTGTCTCGCTCTGTGATGGAGGTCGCATGAAGGTGGGCTTCCCTATGGATGGAACAGTCCGCACCGACGGTGCTGGAGGGTGAGACAGTCCAGGCTCAGTTAACGCGATCAGGTCGCGAGGTGGAGAAGGTCTCTGGAGTGGACAGCAGGCCGAGCTCAACCATGGTGTGCACCGGGGAGCTTGTGTGCGCCGGACTCAATGGCGCTTGCGGCGCCGGAATCGACGGTGCCGGAGGTGGAGCCTTTGCGGGGCGGTCCGGTATGGGCCGTTGTTCCAATGGGGGCACAGGCAGCTCCTGCAACTGCAGAGGAGCAGCAGGTGGTTTGTGCTGCTTCTTGGGCCGTGGAGACAGCGAGTGGTGTCGCGTCCGTACTGGGGCCAGAGATGTCCGGTGCCGAGAGTCTTTGCTGGTGCCGGGTCGTTCTGGTGCCGGAGGTGCGCTTTGGACCGACGGCACCTGGTCTGCGCACAGTGCCGAGGGCTCCAGGCTAAGTGCCGCTTCCATTAGGAGCTGTTTCAAACAAAAGTCCCGCTCCTTTTTTGTCCAGGGCTTGAAAGCCTTACAAATGCGGCACTTATCTGGTTGATGGGATTCCCCCAGGCACTTCAAGCAGGAGTCGTGGGGGTCTCCCATAGACATCGGCTTGAGACAGGCCGAGCAAGGCTTGAAACCCGGAGACCTAGGCATGGGCCCTGGTACCGGGGAGGAGGGAAGTGGATAAACCCGTTTCCTCCAAATACTATCTACACTATCTACAAAACTTACTATTAACTACACTATAACTGTTAAAACTATTAAAACGACACTAAACAACTACCTACAGTACAATGAGTAACGAGCGAGGGATGTGGAGATCAGCTAAGCCGAGCGGGGTCTGACTCTTGATTTTCCAATGGAGAGTGTTGGCAACATGGAGGTGGCCAGTGGAGGTGAGAAGACCAGCTCTGCAGAAGGAGCCCTGAGGGATGCCCAGCAGCTGGGAGCCCTGACTGTTGATGGTCTACCTGTGTTATGCTTATAAGAAACACATGGGATTTTTTTCGGGGAAAAGGCAATACAAAGCATTTATTGAAGATACAACAATTAGCATATGCATTCAATCACACCGCACACACACACACACACTGTCCCACCAGTCGATGTTATAGTTACCAGTCCAGAGTCCGGATCAATCTAGTGGCCAGCTAGGTTGATGATGGGTAGGGAGGAGCCGGGTTCCGTCGGTTGCAACATGATGCTCCGGGGAAGTCTTGGCAGGATGAACCCAAAGTTTCATGGCAAGGCACCCTGTTTATATAGTGATTTTCCTTCATTGGGACCAATGAGTTTTGCACAATGAGCCAGCCACACTATCATTGAACAAAAAAACTTCAGAAACAGACTTCAAAGAGAAACAGCAGAACTAAAATTCATTTGCAAATTTAACACCATTAATCTGGGCTTGAATAGGGACTGGGAGTGGCTGGCTCATTACAGAAGCAGCTTTTCCTCTCCTGGAATTGACACCTCCTCATCTATTATTGGGAGTGGACTACATCCACCCTGATTGAATTGGCCCTGTCAACACTGGTTCTCCACTTGCGAAGTAACTCCCTGCTCTCCATGTGTCAGTATATAATGCCTGCATCTGTAACTTTCACTCTATGCATCCGAAGAAGTGAGGTTTTTACCCACGAAAGCTTATGCCCAAATAAATCTGTTAGTCTTTAAGGCACCACCGGACTCCTTGTTGTTTTTGTAGATACAGACTAACACGGCTACCCCCTGATACTTAATGGCAAACCCAATCACTGAGACTTTGATACCAATGACCATGGATGGCCCACCTCCCAGCAGGAAGCAAGCGGTGTTTGCCCAGCTGGAGAACAAAGGACAGAGCTCTGGGATCTCTGCTGACCAGGATGGACTCTGCTGTAACTTTTCTCTGTGCTAGCCAAGGACTTCCTTTGCTGTGTTCCAGCTGTCGGGGACTTTTTAACCCAGACGGCAAGGTTCGTTGTCTGACCGCAGAGTGAGAGACAGGCAACACCAGCAAGGTCCAATACAAGCTCTTTGTTGAAGAGTGCACACAACAATAGAGAGTGGCCTGTCTCCAGAGAGAACCAGCCCCGATTACAATAACTAGTGAGATTATATAAACAGTTCCGTCGCGTCATAGTTAAAGTAACCCAATCCCTCCTTTACTAGTTAAAAGCTTCTAATATTCATGCATATCTATCTTCTGCGACAGTACAAACAGTTCATGATGCCTCAGCAGCTTATCAGCTTTTTCGTCATGCACCAGAGGCTAGGAGAAAAGAGGGAGTTGAGTACAGATAAAGAACAGAAACAGGGAGTGGGGACTGCAAGTCTCCATATGTCCAAACCATTCCTAGTACATTTGGTATCAGAATGTGGTCCCCTCCTCCTCCCTTATCTCATGCAGTTAGGCAACGTGCCCTCAGGTTTCTCTAAGAGACAAGAAAGGCCCAGCAACCACAGTTAGTTAGCCTAACTTTGGCTCAGCTGGCTCAACAGCCTGTTCTTACACTCCATTTTCCTTGGGCCTAACAGTCCCCCCTTTGTCCCTGGAGTCCCTCGAAGGGACTCCTGGGACAACTAACCGCTATGAGACCGCTATTGGTGTTAAGCTTGGGGGTTGATTACTTTTGGGCTGAACATACCTTGGTGCCCATCCAACATCCGACTTTTATTATAACATACAAAGCCAGCAAGCCGCATATGATTACAACGGCGCTGCGGAGTACATTATGGAGCCAACCACCTATATCTGGGATCCAGTTGAACAGGTTACTCCACCAGGAGTCAGTCCGTTTCCCTCCGTGGTCCTTTGCTACCTCCCTAAGGTGGTTTGCTCTTTCCCAAGTGGCATTATAAACATCTGGGACATACACACAGCATTCTTGTCCAATTAATGCACATGTTCCTCCCTGAGAGGCTAGTAATATATCTAATGCCAGGCGGTTTTGAAGTACCATTTGCCTTAGTTTCCGCTGTTCAGTTGCCAGATCCATCAAGGCATCGGCGGTGGTATTCGCCATTATTTCTAAAACCCCTTGAAGCCTCATTACCCCTTCTCCTATTCGCCAAGTGGCCCCTCCACATGCGAAGAAAAATCCCGCGCACACACCTGTCCAATCGTTTAGAGCTCGCCAGGTGAGGGGGCGAGATTCTGTAACATCTTCCTCAGCCCCCCTTACATTTCTGATTTTTCCCTTTGGGAGGTGAGCTCGATACACCACAGGTGGTTCTAACCAGGCTAGATAACAGGACCCACTCCATGAAGAGGGGAGAGCTAGGTATGCCTTGTTACCGCATACCCAGTACACTCCAAAAGGGGTAGGAAATGACTTAGAGATGTATCGATTTGTCATTCTGTACCACCCTGTCCAGGATGGGAGGAGGGAAAACCGAGCTGCTGAGGAATTTGAAAAACTTAAACACATAGTACGATTTGGAAAGCTATATTCAAGCGTGCAATTGATAACATAATGCTCAATCAATTTGTGTCCTTCGTATAAAAAGTGACGTTCCCCATGTAAATTACACTCTTTATCAGGAAAGCTGTGCCATGCGGAGGTGCAAGAAGTTGCTCCATCCAGAAGGGAAATGTCAGGGCCTCTTTTGCTTCCGAAATGGGTTCCATTAAAGTAGGCCCTACATTCGCTGTTTCCTACAGCTACTTTCCCTGTTTTTAAAAGGCACCACTGGCCAATTCTTTTCCATACTATGAGATATTTACTATCTGAAATGCCAGTGTCGGCCCAAGTTATGTCTAAATTACCAGAGGGGTCTTTCCATGACGGGGTCCAAGTCATGTTCATTGCACTAAGGGGAATAGGGACCATAGGGAGACCCTTCTGACTGTCAGCTGGCATTAGTGAACACACCCAACAGGACGTATTTTGTAATGCCGGCATGCGGGCCTTCATTTCATGAGCAAGGCGTATAAAGGTATTGGGGCTGTGTGCCTCCACAGCTTCTACTCTTCGTATTACCAGAAGAGAAAGGCAACAAATATTAAACAGATTAGGCACACAAAAACCCAGACCAAAACTCGAGGCCATCCCTTTGGAAGAAGACACCACCAATTTAAGGCCTTTTGTGCTGTAGTCGAAGCTTCAGGTTGCCCAAAGGGGTGGCAGTCCATTGGTCTCGGGCACTTAAATTGTCTGCTTCTGGTCCACCCAGCTCACGGTGGGGTGAACGTGCGGTGCTCCCTCGAAGTCCGATGTCGTCTACTTCTGGGGAACCCTTTACCCGGTCAGGTTCCCTAGCGGTGCTCCTCTTGACTCTAGTATGATGAATCCAAGTGGGCAGCTCCTTTACCCGAATCGCTGTAGGGCTTACCAGGAGGATTTCTGTTTCCTTAGTTATCTCAGTATCACTTGGAATTGAAACTAAAGGGGCAAAAGTGGGAGGTATATGTCCAAACAGAATCTCGTAGGGTGCTAGTTTGGTTCTAGCGTTGGGGGTAGTTCGAATAATATACAGAGCAAGGGGAAGAACTTTGGTCCACTTTAAGTTGAGTTCTTGGTATAATTTGGTCAAAAGTCTTTTCAATGTTCCATTCATACGCTCCACCTGGCCTGAGCTCTGGGGGTGCCAGGGAGCGTGAAAAGCCCATTTAGTTCCTACTGCTTCAGTAAGTTCTTTACAAACTTTTGCCGTGAAATGAGTACCTTGATCGGAGTCAATTACTTCAGGAGGGCCGAACCTGGGCATTATTTCATTAAGCAATATTTTACAAACTGTAGTTGCAGTTGCTCGGCCGGTGGGATCGGCCTCTACCCATCCTGTTAGCTGATCAATTATGACCAACAAATGCTCTTTCCCCTCTGAGGGAGGTAAATCAGTAAAGTTAATTTGAACATGCTGCATAGGTCTATGAGCCCATTTACGACCTCCAGGCGGTGCTTGCTTATCAACACCCTTTGGATTACATTGTTGGCACAGAGCACACTTCTCTACTATTCTCTTTGCTACTTCATGAAGTCCGGGGGAAATAAATTGCCTTAAGATAATCTGGGACATTTTATTGGCTCCCAGGTGCGTGTTTTTGTGTACTTGCTCCATAACTTCACTCTGGTGGCTTTTAGGTAAAACAAAACGATTATCACATTCCCATATTCCTGTTAAATTGGGCTTAGCTCCCCATTTTTCCAAGACCAGTTTTTCACTATCAGGGGCTTGCCGTTGCCAGTCTAAAAGAGGAGGACTTAAATCCAACTGGGTACTTTGTAAGGCAGCGGCTTTAGCAGCCTCATCTGCAAAGCGGTTTCCTGTTGATACAGGATCAGTACCTTTAGTATGCGCTCTGCAGTGAATAACTGCAATGTCCTTAGGAGCTTGAATAGCCTGCAACAATTGTGCTATTTCTTTACCAGGAGCAATTTGTGATCCTGACGAAGTGATAAACCCTCTCTCCTTCCAAATGGCTCCTGTAGCATGACACACCCCAAAGGCATATTTGGAATCAGTGTAAATATTTACTCTTTTTCCTTTAGCATATAAACAGGCGGCTGTTAAAGCCTGCAGCTCTGCTGACTGAGCGCTTGTTCCAGGTGATAAAGGTTTTCCCATTATTACTGCATGACCATCTGTAACCGCATACCCTGAGTGTCGAACTCCATTCCGGACAAAAGCAGACCCATCCACAAACAATTCCAATTCTGGGTTGGGCAAAGGGACATCTGTTAGATCAGGCCGGGGCGTTGATACCTGATCCAAAACTTGTAAACAGTCATGCAGTACGATCTGACCGTTCTCATGGGGCAGCAAAGAAGCTGGATTCAAACTTGCACACCTCTTTAACGTAACTCCGTGTGTCATTAGCAGAGTTATCTCATACCTAGACAGTCTTTGGTTAGTCAGATGTTTATGCTGTTGAGAATTTAGCAAACTTGCCACAGCGTGTGGAGTATGTACTGTTAAAGGGTGTCCTAAAACAATTTCTTGAGCCTTTTCAACTAACAATGCCGCCGCCGCCACATTTCGGAGGCAGGCTGGGTGTCCCTTTGCTACTGGGTCTAATTGTCCTGAAAGGTATGCCACAGGTCTAGATGCATTTCCGAACAGCTGTGTTAATACTCCGGACGCTACTCCCTTCACCTCATGTACATATAAGTCAAAAGGTTTGTTATAATTGGGTAGTCCCAGTGCGGGATAAGAGAGTCCTTGAGTGCCTTAAAGGCTCTTATTTGCTCAGAGTTAGGGCGTAAGGGCTCCTCAGCCTCCTCCTTCGTTAGTTCATGCAGAGGTTTTAACCATTCTCCAGCTGAAATGATCCAGGGGCGACAAAATCCAATCATACCAATAAAGCCCCGCATCCCTCACTTAGTAGTGGGAAAAGAGATATTAACTATGGTTTCTATTCGTTTGGAGTCCAGACTGCATACCCCAGGACCCAGAGTATATCCAAGATATTTTACTTCCTTTTTAGCCCACTGTAACTTAGTAGGGCTGACCTTATGTCCTTTGAGTGCTAACTGATTAAGTAGGTAGACTGAATCACTCTCATTATCCTCCCGAGTTCGGGATGCCACTAGGATGTCGTCAACATAAGTTACCAAGGTAGAGGCAGCCGGTAACTGAACATCCTTCAAATCCTCAGCTAACACCCTTGCAAACACACTTGGTGCCTCCACATAACCTTGAGGCATTCTAGTCCAAGTAAGTTGTCCTGGAGGTCCAGATCTGTTATCCCCCTTCCCTGCTGTGCCGGGGACCCCCCATGTGAATGCAAAAAGGTACTGTTTTTCCGGAGCCACTGGTACAGAGAAAAAAGCATTCACCAAGTCCATGCATGTAAACCACTCCGCTTCAGGGAGCACCATGGCCAAAATAGTACTCGGGTTTGGTACCACGGGGTGCTCCGGGACCACATATTGATTTATGAGTCTTAGATCCTGTACCATTCTATATACAGGTTTTCCATCCGAGTCAGGCTGCGTTTTTTTCACAGCCAAAATAGGAGTATTACAAGGGGAAACGCAGGGAACTAAAATTCCTTGATTCTTGAAATTTTGCACAAGTGACTCAAGTCCTTGTATAGCCTCAATTTTCAGGGGATATTGTCTCTGGGCAGGAGGTGCCACATTACTTTTTACTACTGGGTTTAGGGGTGAGGCAGATTTTACCAAACCCACATCATGTTTTCCTCCCCACACTATAGGGTTAACTTCGTTTTGGACCCGGGGGGGGAAGTATTTCACAGCTGCTACCAGTTAACTGTGTTAACAAATAAGCCTTTTCCACCGGGAACCGAAGGGAAATACTTTCAGGAGTACAGGAAATCTGAGCATGCAATTTGCACAACAAATCTCTCCCCAATAGATTCACTGGACCATTCATTAACAAAAATGAATGTTGGACAGATATAGGTCCTATTGTAGCCATACAGTTATTAGACATAAAATGTTGTTCCGGTTTTCCAGTTACTCCTATCACACATTTTTCTATTCCATTCATTGGTGCCGCTCCCTTAGGTATAGCCGAATGAGTAGCCCCCGTATCCACTAACAATTCAAAAGTCTTCTGTCCTACTTTAAGGGGAACCACTGGAAATCGAGCATCACATTTAAATTGTACCATTCCGGCTTCATACACCTCAGGGCCCCAGGGGAGCGGCGCCTCCCTTCATTCCTGATTCACAGAAAACTGACCCGTCATTTGAGGCTTATAGCCGAGTTTCTGCCAGTGTGGGCAGTCTCTCTTCCAGTGACCCTCTTCACCACAATGAAAACACCCGTTACAGTCCTGGTTTATCCCCACCCCGCGTGCTCTGCCCCTTCCTCCACCTCTCCCCTTTCCAGGGAACCTTCCTCTAGGACCACGGCCCCAGCCGTCGCCCCTCCCTTCATTTCCCCCTGACATGGCCACTGCCAGTAAGGATATTTGATCCTTCAGATCCTGTTGTTTTTCCCTCTTTCTTTCCTTTTCTCTTATTTCCTCTCTTCCGTTGTAGACTCGTGTTGCAATGCTAACCACTTTGGGTAAACTTTTCCCTTGCATCCCATCCGGATGTTCCCTAAATCGTTTTGCAATGTCCTCTGCACATTGTGCCATGAATACCAACTTAACCATTTCTTTTCCGGAATCTGATTCTAAGTTCAGGTTACTATGTTTTCTAACCTCATTTGTTAACCGAGTACAAAAGTCAGAGGGGTGCTCATTTGGGAGTTGGACACATGCAGTAACCTTACCCCAATTAGGGGTAGCCTCTCCTGCTGCTTGTATTCCATGCAAAGTAGCTTGTCGATAGCGATCTATCCTTAGCTTATCTCTATCGTCATTTGGGTTCCAATTGGGTTCAGCAGTGGGCATATTTCCCCAATCCTGGTGACTCAAATAATGTGCAGCAGTCTTTTCTTTAACCTTTTGGTGCTCGTCCTCAGTTAAAAGAGTGTCCAATAACTGATTAACATCTGCCCAGGTTGGTAAGTGGATAGAGAAAATAGTCCGAAAGGTTCTCTCTACCGCTTCTGGATTGTCTCTGAGGCGTGGCATAGATCGTTGCCAATTTAATAGATCAGTAGATGTGAAAGGTGTATGAGTAAACACCATTGCAGGCTGCCCATTGCTCATGGGAACAGGGTAAGCTCGCAAAGGGGCTTGAACTATTTTAGATGTAGGGGACCCAAAAGGAGCCACGAAAGTCCCAGATGATCCTTCCAAGAGCTGAGAAGAACCTGCTCCTTGAGCATCGGGTTTTGACTCAGAGGGATCTGTTTCCACAGCGTCCCTTCTTTCTTTCATCTTTTCGCTTTCTGCTACAGCCCTTGGGCTCCGCCTTGGCGGCACTCTCATTGGGATGTACCCATCCTCTTCTAACTGGGCATCCGGAACATAAGGAGCGGGGTATTTAAGGGAATCATCTACACATACGGCCTCAAAAGCCGTACGTCCCTCTTTAGGCTTATAGTTCTACCACACAAATAAATAATCCATTTGTCCCGGTCTAAGATCAACCAATACATCCCTCAAGGAATTCATCCTGTCGGCCGAAAAGGTGCCGCAGCTTGGCCAATCTTTAGTCGGGGACAAATGGGCAGTGAAAGAAGGCCATTGAACCTGGCATAAATTTCTCATCCTAGATTTAGTCAAACCAGTTGTTCCAGAGATTTCCTTCCAATCCCTAAATACCAGGGACAACGGGGCGTCCCCCGGGCATTTACTGCTAACTTGTCCCATTTAGCCTGTAGGGCCTCAAACCCTATCCCGGGGCCTCAAACCCCACCCGGGGCCTCAAACCCCTTTCTGGGGCCTCAAACCCCAACCCGGGGCCTCAAACCCCTTTATGGCGATCGCTTACCTTATTCAGGGACTCGAACCCCGAAGACCTGACCTCCCCAGGGACTCGAACCCCGAAGACCTGGATCCTACTCAATGGGTAGGTGGACGTTGCTGGGTTTCTACGGGCTTCAGCTGGTTCACAGAACTCACCTTATCGCCGACGCAGGGATCAGGTTACCGGGCAAGGCTCCTCGAAGCCAGAGGATGCGCGCTGCGTTGCTTCGGAGTCTGATCCCGCACCGGAGAGTCAGACGAGTCCCGGCGGAGTTGCCAAATTTGTTTTACACAGCCAACTAATAACTCTTTGTGTGACAGCGCTGGCTGGGTGTCCCTGCGGATGCTGGTGGAGGAGGAGCATTACTCCCTGAGCTCGGCCAAGTTCCCCTCAGGGATCTGCCTCAGTTGGACTTGCTGAGTGGAGCACACGGTGCAAAGCAGGCTACTGAAGGCCCAGAGGTCCAGCCTAAGGAGGTGGTGAAGCCATGTGCTTTCCCTGGAGGAAGAGTGAAGCCACGAGGGGGTCTGGCTCACTGGAGGAGTTCTAAGCTTCTAAGAGGAGGGGGAGCAAATATAAAAAGGGTGCCCCCCTTGGCTCCTCCTCCGGCCACGCCCCCTTGGCTCCTCCTCCGGCCGCACCGCCCCTCCCTCCCATGGCTCCTCCGGCCCTGCCGTGCCAACCCCATGGCCCCCCCCCCTCGCTCCTCCGGCCGCAGCTGCCGGCCGCCATGCTGCGCCCCCCACTCCGGCTGTGCCCGCTGCCCCCCCAAGGCTGCCGGCCATGCTGCGGGCCACCAGGCTGCGCCCCCCTCGCTCTTCTGGCCGCGGCTGCCGGGTCGTGCTGCAGGCCGCATGCTGCGCGCCCCCTGCTCCTCCGGCTGTGCCCGCCCCGCTCGTCCAGCCGTGCCCGCCGCCCCCCCATGGCTGCCGCATGTCGCGCCCCCCCCCCCCCCGCTCCTCCGGCTGCTTTCGGAAAGGCGGGGGAAGCAGCTGCTTCCCCTGCACCCCGCTAGCTATGCTACTGCCTGTGCCATATGCTCTGCGAGAGACAGAAGAAAAGCAAATGGAGGAATTGCAAAAGGGTGTAAGTTCAAGTTCACTGAATGGGCTGCCCCAGTTGTGTGTACCCCAAAGAGCGATGGCAGCAGAAGAATTTGTGGGGCCTATAACATCACCATAAACCCCGGGCTGAAAGTGGACCGATATCTAATTGCTAAATGACAAGATTTATTTGCGGAACTGGCAGCAGGAGTGACGTTTCCCAAACTACCAGCAGGGGGTGCTGGAACCAGATAAAAAAATATTGGACAGTGAAGCCACAGAAGGGGCTATTGGGTGTGAACGACGACCTTATGACCCCTTGCGGGGAGTGCACCTGCTGTGTATCAAAGAGTAATGGTCAGGCGCTGCAGGGGGTGAATGGTGAGGTCTGTTATGGACTTTTAGAAAGGCTGGAGGAGGCTCTACAGAGATTGTTAACTCTAATGTTATAGTTTGGCAAAGATAAGTGTACGTCTTTCAAAATCAGGTTACTCACTTGGAGCATTGTAGAGGTGGAGAAGGGTAAACCCATTAAAAGAGAAGCCACTGACAATGCACCAGTAGCACAGAATGTCTTGGAGCTTAGATTGTTTCTGGCCACGTTAAACTACTGTTGAAGGCTACTTCCAAATGTAGCCACATTAAGCAGTCCGATGTCCGCGCTGTTATGGAAAAATATGAAGCTGGTTTGCACAGAAAAGGAAAACAAGGGTTATGAGGTGGCAAATAAGAAGCGGAGTCGTTCCAGGCTCCTGGAACATTTCAGTCCGGGATCCCCCTAGCGCTGGTCTGTGAGTGAGGCCTCTCCTGTAGGTGCTGGGGCTGTCGCTGCACACACTGGTAAAGATGGGAGTGAAAACCCCAGAGCATTCTCTCCAGAACGTTCTCAAAGGCTGAGAGAAACTATTCACGAATAGAAAAAGAGGCTTTCGGCACCATTTGGGGGGGGGGGGGGGATTAAATTCCACGAGGGCCTGTTTAGACAAATGTTTGCCCTCATCACTGATCATAAACCCTAGGCCCAAAGGCAGGTGTTCTCTGCTAGAGGCAGCTAAGCTTCAGAGATGGGCTGTGATCTCAGCTGCCTGCCAGCATGATGTTTATCATACTGTGATGTTCCCCTCTGGTGTTATCTGGACCGGTGAGCTGCTAGGTCACTCCAATCCTCGACTCTGGGAGCCAGCCTTACCCTGCTCTGCTGTGAGAACCCCCACTCCTGGGTCTGTTCACGCACAGCCTCTGGCATGTAACTGCTCCTTGGACTGTGCAACCGAATGACACTAGCCAATATCTCCGATCCCAGACACAACCCTAGGAACCTCCGTTTTGCAGTGTCCAGTTATGCCCGCTGGACACTGCAAGCTTATATGAGTTCAGCAATTTAACAAAGAAATTGATATGTACCAGGCTTGTTATCCCCAGAGGAGTCTCTGATACGCTTCAACCAAATGCACTGCTTCAGGTAGAATAAACCACACAATCCTATAAGGATGAACATGGGGGTGCAGGGTGTTCCCCGAGGTACATAGTGTCACACATACACCATCTGATGCACTGTCCCATCTGCTTCTTTACACAGGGAAACAGAGAGGAAAACCCTGTGTATACAGTCTCTTTCCTAGATCATCTCCCTATTACAGCTAAGGAAATTGCGCTGGAAACAAGCATAGACCCTGCTTTAGTTAAGGCGATGCACTAAGCACTTTCAGAGTGGCCAAATCACACAATCAAAGAGCAACTTGGCCCTTGCTATTTCAGGAAAGTGGAGTTATCCATGGAGAATGGTTGTTTGCCATGGTGCCTGTGAGTAACAATACCAGAAAGCTTACAGAAAAGGCTGCTAGTTGAATTACATGAGCAGCACCAACGGGTGGTAATAATGAAAGGGGAGGAGTGACATAGAGACTCCTTGGCAAAGGGTCCCTTGTTCTTTGCAAACATCTCTCACCTCTGACCCGACAAACTCTCTACACCAGTGGTTCCCAAACTGTAACAACCTGTGAACCCCTTTCACCAAAATGTCAAGTCTCACGAACCCCCTCCTAAAAAGAATATTTCCAGGGATTTTCTCCTTTACCTGAGTATAAATTATAAAAGCAGTGATCTTGGAAATATAAAATTTGTTTTTATGACATGCTTATTACACACTATTTATTATTAATTATTATTTATCATGACAGTATTTTTATTACATTATGAAAATGGCAACACTCCTCCAAGATCTCACTTTCGTAGCTTGTATCACTTTGAATAAGCCTGTTATAAGACAAGGCTCCTATGTTTCATCAAGAAGTATCAGATGTGAAACAGTAGGAAGGTATCTAAGAAGCCAACTCAAAGAGTTCCTCTTATACAAGCATTCAGGTCTTGAGCAGTTCAAGCAAACAGCACACGTTACAACAAAGCTTAAACTTGTTCTTCATAATAATTTTAAAAACAATACTAGCTGCCTATTTAATTTTAAAAGCAGCAAAAAATATCCACCTCCCTTTCCATTTCTTATAAGGAGTCTTGAAGTTGAAATCTCGGTGTGATAGATGTGCTTGCTTTGATCTGCTTAGCTCTTGGAAGTCCAGGGGCTCCGAGGCTGCTGGTCTCGTGCTGCCCGGGGTCCCTAAGGACAGCTCTGTCTGCCATTAGGGAATTTTTTCCCGAGAACCCCCTGGAACAGTTCACGAACCCCAGTTTGGGAACCACTGCTCTACACCAACCAAGACTTGCAGGATATTGCTCATAAACAGTAATGTATAAGGTATCTACAGAAAGCTCATAACTTGTCAAGATTCGTACTCATTACAAGACATACGTACGTAGAGGTAATATTTAAGGAATAATGTTTTTATATTGACAGCATGCTTTATAAACTTGGAGTAAAAGTCAGTCACCAGGAGATAATATGTCTCAGTGATGGCCTGTTCAAGCAGGAAGGAGTTGTACCTGCCCCGGTTAGCCGGTGATGTCATGCAAGGCTCAATTGTCCAGCCTTGCTCCATCCGAAGACTATCCATGGAAAACCATCAGAGAGAACTGCAAACAATTGAAACCTCTTGGAGGTAAAAAAAAGGAACATTACAACAGACAGGGGATCACCCCGTCTAGGAATAGAGACTGTGACGCTGGCAGACCATGTGTCAGCTCATGTCAAGGCCTCTAGGTCTCAACTGAAGCCTGACAAAGACATAGCTGGAACCAGTCTGGCTCGCCTGGGTGTTAGTGTTGTTAAACTAGGTATTAGGGTTTGTCACACAGGGCCAGAAAGGGTTACAACTAGCAGGCTAATTGACCCAGATACAACCTTTAAGGACATATTAGTGGACAATGATTGTGGTTTTTGTGTGTTTACACGTATATTGTTAGAGGCTGACAATGTAACCAAATGGTTCCCCTCTATTGCTGTATTCTGTTAATTCAGAGATCAAAAGGAAATGTTAACATTTAGATGAACTGTGAATGTAGTAATATCATCGTCCTTATTTCTCTCTGAAGTTTGTAGTAAACTACCTGTGAATGGCTGACGATGGGCAGTTGCCTCATGTTAATCCATGTAGCTAATTATCGGTGATGCTTAGGAAATACTTCAAAGCTAGGATAATTGCCTATTGTTCACCCAAGGACTGCACGCTGTCAAGAGGCTGCTAGAAAACTATAAAAAGAACTCTAGGGCCCTGATCCTCTCATCTCAGATCTGCTTAAGCTTCATCAGAGGAAGTTTGAGTCACAATTCTAAGGTCTCCAGTCCCATCTGAATCACCCTGATATTGGACACTGGACTGTAACCTATGGATTAATTCTGAAAGTACTTTTTGCAACTCTAAAGCTCACCATCTTTACTATGAAACTGATCTAAGAACTCTATTCATATCTGTATGGATAATGATCTTTACCCAATACTCTCTCTTTTCTTTTTAAATACATTTTAGTTTAGTTCATAAGAATTGGCTGTTAGCATGGATTTGAGTAAGATCTGAAATATTCTTTAACTTGGTGGGTAATGTGTCCGATCCTTTGGGATTGGTAAAACTTTTTATATAATGAACTAGATTTTCAGCAATCCTCATCATATTTACTTGGCCTTTGTCTGGGTGGAAGCTCAAGGTTGAGTCATGATCCACCCAATCCAGGCCCAAAGGCTTTGGGTGCCCTGGCACAACTGGCACTGGGAGGAAGGGGCATCTTGGCACCTGTGACGGGTTGGATCACAGAACCCCGCCTTGGGAGCTGCCAACTGATGTGCCAAGACTACTTCTGCCCCTGCTTTCTTGCCCCATCAGCTTAGGACCTCAGTGTCCTGCCTGGTTTGAGCCAGACTCGCTAGCCAGCTGCAAACCCAGACCCAGGTCTGAATCACATCCCCTAACAGCTGCAGGTTTACCTGAACGCAGCTAACAGAAGTGTTCTTGTCTTTAACACTTAGATGCCCAACTCCCAATGGGGTCTAAACCCAAATAAATCTGTTTTACCCGTATAAAGCTTATACAGGGTAAACTCATACATTTTGTTCACCCTCTATAACACTGATAGAAAGATATGCACGGCTGTGTGCCCACCCAGGAATTAATACATACTCTGAGTTAATTAATAAGTAAAAAGTGATTCTATTAAATACAGAAAGTAGGATTTAAGTGGTTTCAAGTAGTAATAGACAGAACAAAGTGAATTACCAAGCAAAATAAAATAAAACATGCAAATCTATGTCTAATCAACCTGAATACAGATAATCTCACCCTTAGAGAGGCTACAGTAAGTTTTTTCCTCAGACTGGGCACCTTCCAGGCCAAGGCGGGAACCTTTTGTCCTTCTGGGTCCCGTCCCCCCCACTTCTCAATGGAAAAGGATTAGGTTAAAGATGGATTCCAGTTCAGGTGACATGATCACATGTCACAGTAAGACCCCAAGCCTTCATTCCTCCCAGCCTGACTTACAGCAAGACTTGCCTGCAAACAGAGCCATCCACAGTCAATTGTCCTGCTTGATGGGAGCCATCAAGATTCCAGACAACCATTAATGGCCCACACTTTGCATAATTATAATAGGCCCTCAGAGTGATATTTCATATTTCTAGTTTCAGATACAAGAGTGATACATTTATACAAATAGGATGACCACACTCAGTAGATTATAAGCTTTGTAATGATACCTTACAAGAGACCTTTTGCATGAAGCATATTCCAGTTACATTATATTCACTCATTAGCATATTTTTATAAAATCATATAGAGTGCAACGTCACAGCCCCCCATTCTCACCAGCCCCCAGGGCTGGGACCAGCACAGTGATCAGCTCCCCCAGGCCCACAGCTTGGGCTGACACGTGCAACCCTCTCCTGCTGTCCTCACCAGCGCCTGGGGCAGAGCGTGGCAGAGCCAGGGCAGCATCCTGCCCTCTGCCCTGGGAGGACCTGGAGGCTGGGCCTGTTTGCCGGCCCCACCCTCCGGCCTGGCACCGACCAGGCCCAGGGCCGGCTGCCTCAGGCCTGCACCCCCCTCATGCTTCTGGGGGCAGGCTGAGGGGTACAGCGTGTGTGGCTGGGGTCCCCCTTGCTCAAGGTGCAGGCCCGGGGTGCACACGGAGCCCCGGTGGCAGCCCAGCTGTAAGGGCAGCCATGGGGGGAGCTGGTGAGCCCACAGTTGGGCAGGTGTCTCTGCTGGAGCGTTTTAATTCCGCGCCCCCAATCCGCCGCCCACCCGCCTGGCAGCCACGCAGCAATTATCCAAATGGCTGTTAATTGGGGCTGATAATTCCCCACAGGGATCAGGGACGGAAAGCTCCGCAGCAGAGCAGACTGGGGCTGGGCCCGAGCAGCAGACTGGAGGTGCCAGGGTCTCTCGCCCCGGCCACAGCAGGCACGCAGCGCTGGCAGGGCTCATTTGCCCAGCAGGGAGAGAGGAGCTGGCCCAGGGGGCAGGGGAAACAGGGCCTGCTGGGCTCGAAGGGACTGACCTGTTCCGGGGCACATTCCCCAGCAGGCTGCGTGTGCAATTATTAGCAGGGGTATGAGGGGAGAGAAGGATGGCTAGAGTGGGGGGAGGCGGGGATACAGGACTCCTGGGTTCTGTGCTGAGCTCTGGGAGGGGAGTAGGGTCTAGGGGTTAGATCAGGGGCTCGGAAGCAGGACTCCTGGGTTCCATGCCCGGCTCTCTCCCCAAATCCATGTGAGTCACTCCTGCTCTGGGTGCCTGTTATTGAGGTTTCATGTCATTTTTCTCTCTCTGCCTGTCTCCCAGCCAGGGCAGCCCCCAGCTGGGCAGGGAAGCAGCCGCCTGCCCTCCCCACCCCTCCCGTGAACCAGCCTGGGGCACTGGGCTTGAAGGGGTGCTAGGCTAACGTGGCCTAGGCCAGACCCAAATGAGCTAGCCAAAAACTCCAAAGGTAATAACAAAATGTTTTTTAAGTATATCAGAAGCAGGAAGCCTGCTAAACAACCAGTGGGGCCCCTTGATGATCGAGATACAAAAGGAGGCTTAAAGACGATAAAGTCATTGCAGAGAAACTAAATGGATTCTTTGCTTCAGTCTTCATGGCTGAGGATATTAGGGAGATTCCCAAACCTGAGCCGGCTGCTGTAGGTGACAAATCTGAGGAACTGTCACAGATTGAAGTGTCACTAGAGGAGGTTTGGGAATTAATTGATAAACTTAACATTAACAAGTCACCGGGACCAGATGGCATTCACCCAAGAGTTCTGAAAGAACTCAAATGTGAAGTTGCGGAACTATTAACTAAGGTTTGTAACCTGTCCTTTAAATCGGCTTCTGTACCCAATGACTGGAAGTTAGCTAATGTAACGTCAATATTTAAAAAGGGCTCTAGGGGTGATCCCGGCAATTACAGACCGGTAAGTCTAACGCCGGTACTGGGCAAATTAGTCAAAACAATAGTTAAGAATAAAATTGTCAGACATGGAAAAACATAAACTGTTGAGCAATAGTCAACATGGTTTCTGTAAAGGGAAATCGTGTCTTACTAATCTATTAGAGTTCTTTGAAGGGGTCAACAAACATGTGGACAAGGGGGATCCAGTGGACATAGTGTACTTAGATTTCCAGAAAGCCTTTGACAAGGTCCCTCACCAAAGGCTCTTACGTACATTAAGTTGTCAAGGGATAAAAGGGAAGGTCCTTTCATGGATTGAGAACTGGTTAAAAGACCGGGAACAAAGGATAGGAATTAATGGTAAATTCTCAGAATGGAGAGGGGTAACTAGTGGTGTTCCCCAAGGGTCAGTCCTCGGACCAATCCTATTCAACTTATTTATAAATGATCTGGAGAAAGGGGTAAACAGTGAGGTGGCAAAGTTTGCAGATGATACTAAACCGCTCAAGATAGTTAAGACCAAAGCAGACTGTGATGAACTTCAAAAAGATCTCACAAAACTAAGTGATTGGGTAACAAAATGTCAAATGAAATTTAATGTGGATAAATGTAAAGTAATGCACATTGGAAAAAATAACCCCAACTATACATACAATATGATGGAGGCTAATTTAGCTACAACAAGTCAGGAAAAAGATCTTGGAGTCATCGTGGATAGTTCTCTGAAGATGTCCGCGCAGTGTGCAGAGGCGGTCAAAAAAGCAAACAGGATGTTAGGGATCATTAAAAAGGGGATAGAGAATAAGACTAAGACTATATTATTGCCCTTATATAAATCGATGGTATGCCCACATCTCGAATACTGCGTACAGATGTGGTCTCCTCATCTCAAAAAAGATATACTGGCACTAGAAAAGGTTCAGAAAAGGGCAACTAAAATGATTAGGGGTTTGGAACGGGTCCCATCTGAGGAGAGATTAAAGAGGCTAGGACTCTTCAGCTTGGAAAAGAGGAGACTAAGGGGGGATATGATAGAGGTATATAAAATCATGAGTGATGTGGAGAAAGGGGATAAGGAAAATGTATTTACTTATTCCCATAATACAAGAACTAGGGCTCACCAAATGAAATTAATAGGCAGCAGGTTTAAAACAAATACAAGGAAGTTCTTCTTCACGCAGCGCACAGTCAGCTTGTGGAACTCCTTATCTGAGGAGGTTGTGAAAGCTAGGACTATAACAGCGTTTAAAAGAGAACTGGATAAATTCATGGTCGTTAAGTCCATTAATGGCTATTAGCCAGGATGGGTAAGGAATGGTGTCCCTAGCCTCTGTCTGTCAGAGGGGGAGATGGATGGCAGGAGAGAGATCACTTGATCATTGCCTGTTGGTCCACTCCCTCCGGGGCACCTGGCATTGCCCACTGTCGGTAGACAGGATACTGGGCTAGATGGACCTTTGGTCTGACCCGGTACGGCCGTTCTTATGTTCTTATGATCACAAACAGTGCGCGCCCAGCCAGGCCATCCCTGCGCCAATCCTGGCTCAGCCCAGGCCCCAACCCATGGCTGCATGGCCAAGTCAGTGCCCTTCAGCCCACGCCCTCCCCAACTGCCTGCAATAGCAGTGCTGCCCTCCCCCCCACGCTCGCCTGGCTGGGACACTGCAGGTCTGGAGGGACAGGGACCGGGGGGGGGGGGGGGTGGTCACAGGCAACCAGAGCCACTCAGTGACTCAGTGCATCACCAAAATCTCCCGGGACCTGGGTAAGGCGGGTTTGGTCCTTGGCATAGCACAGCTCACAGGCCTGAAGCCTCCCTCCCACCTTGTGGGGTACATGACTATGTGCCTCCGGGGCACCAAGGGAGCAGGGGATGGGTTGGGAGAGGGCAGGAGGGGCCATGGACTGTGCGCAGGTTGAAAGGAGAAGTTAGACAACCCCCAACCCTCATGAGTCATGGGTCTGATCCACCGCCACGGTCACCCCTGGTCTGGGCCCTGATCCCCCATACCCCTCCGGGACCTGGGGCAGGTCCTTGACCTGGCACTGGTCTCTCACTGTCTCCAGCTGGTGGGGGGGGGGAACTCTGAGCTGTAAGAAAGGCATGCCAATCCTTTCTTCTGTTTATTCACTCCCATCACGGTCTCCTCATATCAGACAACACTACTGCCATTTCCTATATCAACAAGCAGGAACGTGATGGGCCGCTCTATGCACAATCTCTGCAATTGGTTCATCAATCACCAGATTCTCTTGTCTGCAGGCTGTCATCCAGGGACACAGAATGTAGTCTCGGACTCGATCAGCAGACGTTTTGCAATGCCCACGAGAGGGAACTTTACAATTCAGTAGTACACAGCATCTTCACCTGACGGAGGACCCTGACCAGAGACCTATTCACATCACAAACTAACAGCAAATGTACCACATACTGCTCCAGAGGAGGCCTCGGTCACCACTCTCAGGGTGATGCTCTCCTGCTCTCTTGGTCAGGCCAAATCAACTACGCCTTCCCGCCTCTACCTCTCCTGCCTCAGGTACTGCACAGGATCTAACAAGACAACGCAATGGTCATTCTGATCGCACCCTGTTGGCCCACGCAATTCCGGTTTCCCAATCTCCTCCACATGTCATTCTGCCCACCAATTCCCCTCCACAACTTCCCCGATCTCCTGACCCAGTACAACAGCGAGATCAGGCATCCCAATCCACATGCGCTGCACCTCAGAACATGGTATTTGGATGGCCATTTGCTTTAGCCTGCACGTGCTCTCCTGCTGTGCAAGACATCCTCTCCAGCAGCAGGAAGGACTCCACTAGGCAATGTTACTGAGCCAAATGGAAACGTTTCTCATCTTGGGTCTAACAAAAAGAACTTCTGCCTGAACTGATGGGGATCCCCCTGATCCTGGATTATGTTCTGTCCTTGAAGTCATCAGGTTTTGTCTCAACTCTTTGAGAGTCCACCTGGCAGTGATTAGCGCGTTCTACTGTCCAGTGGAAGGTTGCACTGTCTTTACACACCCACTAACCACTAGGTTTTGGAAAGGCCTCATCACAACCTCTCCCATCCAAATGATCACACCCCAATGATTACCTGAATCTAGTTCCCTCCATGCTAACGGAACCACACTTTGAACTGTTACCATCGTGCTCTGTCCCTCCTTTCCATGAAAGTTGCTTTCCTTGTTGCTATCACTTCTGCGAGAAGGGTTGGTGAACTTGAAGCTATGATAGAGGACCCGCCTTTTATAGTGTTAGAGAAGGATCATTTCCCTACATCTACACCCCAGCTTTTTACCAAAGGTGGTCTCCCAGTTTCACATCAATCAATCTATTCACTTACCTATTTTCTTCCTGAAACCACACGCATCTGCAGAAGAACATCAACTCCATTCCCTCAATGTCTGATGAGCTCTGGCCTGTTGCTTGCAGAGAACAAAACCAATCAGGAACGCCCCTAGGCTGTATATGTTGCAGTAGCAGAAAGACTCGGGGGGTGAGCCATCTCCACCTAGAGGATCTCTAAATGAATTTTGGGTTGCATTTCACCCTGCCACCAACTGTCAGGCCTACCTATCCCCACAGGGGTGCAGGCTAACTCCACGAGAGCTCGGGCTTTGACCATGGACTCCCTTCAGTTAGGGACAATGTAGAGCGGCTACAGGGAGTTCTTACACACCTTTGCAGCACACTGTCTTAGTGCAGGACTCAGTGGCAGATGCCTCCTTTGGATGGCAGTTCTCCACACAACCATTCCTTCCTCATCCTTGCACCCTCTTCCGACTTAGGTACTGCTTGTTAATCACCACCAGTGGAATAATAGGGATCATCACTCGAAGAAGAGGTGGTTACTTGCATGAAATTGGAGGTTCTTTGAGATGCGTGGTCCCTATGTGTATTCCACTTCCCACTCTCCTTCCTCTCTGCTACGCATCTGTCGTGTTGGAGAAGGAATTGGCGACACGGTCCGGTTCGACTCACCCTTTATCACCTCGGCTGGAAGCGCAAGGTGAACCAGGGCGCATGCACGGACCAATGCACACTACTTTCAAAAGCTCTGATTGCAGGCGCATGGTTCGCATGCGTAACCCCTCAGTGGAATACAAACATGGACCACACATCTCGAAGAACCTCCAGTTATAGGTAAATAACCTCCTCTTTCAGTAACTGTCAGTGTGTGCTGGATTGAAACAGGTCATAAGTGCTGAAGGTTCCCTTCAGCAAATGATTTTTGGGGAGTTCTGTGGCCTCTTACTGTGACTCTGAACTTAACCATAATGCCTAGCACTAAGGTTCATGCCAGACTCATCATGCTTCTGTGTGCTGTTAACATTAGCTGGGAGGCTTTGTCTGCTAGCTATGGCCCAGTTCAACACTAATGCTGCCTTCTTGACTTCACAGGATCTGAAAATAAAGAACATGGGCTCGTGGGCAAGCTTGGTCCAGAAACCCCTCACGACTCCATCCTCCACAGCAAAGTCCTCCAGCGATAGCTTTGAGCATTTCAAGAGGGCAGCGCGGGAGAAGGAGGAGCGGGAGAAGGCGCTCAAAGCTCAGGCAGAACAGGTGGAAAAGGAGAAGGAGCGGCTGAGGCGGGAGCAGGAAAGGATGAGGTGAGAGGCCTGCACATCTGTATTTCATTGCTCCTAAAGCTGGTCTCCCCAGGGTACCGAGGTGTGTGAATGGGGTTATGTCCCCATTGGGGACAGTCGCTTCCTCTTTTTGCTTCACTTGTCAGCTTGGTGCCTTGGAGCCACTGCTGATTCGTTGGGAAAAGACAGGTTTTTCAGCATGATCAACCAGAAGACAGTGAGGGTAAAGCTGTCTCCACTGCCCTTTTGAGGGGTATACCAGACATGGCCCTGTTGTCTAGGCCACCTTTTCTCTAGCTCCCTTGGGTGGTACCTGGGCTCTGTTAGCCTAGACGCGTGGCAGCACTTACATGCAGCAGTGCAGGAACTCTGAACATAATCAGTGGGTGTAATATAGCCACCGCTTCCATGGTGGGCTCACGAGAAGATGGGCTCCTTGCCCACTCAGGAGCCAGTGCAAGTTGTAGAGTTCCAGCATCATACTCTGTTCACAGTTCATACCACTGAGGTATCTGGGTGTGCCAGCTGGATAACAGCTGCCGTTTCCTCCTTCTCAAGCTGACTAACTGTACTGTTAAGCAAGAAGCAACATGAGCAAGAATCTCTTGATGCACTAAGCACTTCCCATTCCACAGCGTGGGGGTCGCAAAATGAGTGGCTTGACTATGCAACAAACTCCACAGGGAGAAACCCCTTAGCTGCCCATTCTCCAACTGGGATCCCCAGGGAGCACTTGCTGGGGGAGATGGCTGGACACATGGTGCTGGCTGCTCTTCCTCGTTTCCAGTTGCTACCTGGCATTAAAAATGTAATACATTGAGTCCTTTCCTGAGAGACTTCACTATGTCAGTGATTGCTGGAGTTCCCACAGGAAGTTATAGGATCACAGAGGGGAGGCATCCATGAGACGCTCTAAGGTGCCACAAGGACTCCTGTTCTTTTTGCTGATAGACTAACACGGCTGCTACTCTGAAATCTAAGATACGGGTCACACTAGGAACAAGTTTAAAACAGCCAAATCTGAGACCTCCCTTCCCACTCTCCTCACACAGTCCTTCATCACAGCAATGGTGAGCCAGCCCATGGATGGAAGAAGGACCCAGCAGTTTAAGAAACTTCTATGCCTTATGGGGTTGCACAAAGCGCCTCACCATTCTAATGACACTTTTGGGTCTTGGCAGGAGTCGTGATGATGAGGATGCCCTGGAGCAAGCTCGCAGAGTTCAGGAAGAAGTCCGAAGACGCCAGGAGCAGCAGCAGCAGCAGCAGCAGGTGTCAGCTGCAGCCTCTGCGCCCCAAGCACAGAGCTCTCAGCCACAGTCCTCTCAGTCTATGCTGGATCAGCAGAGAGAGATGGCCAGAAAACGGGAGCAGGAGCGAAGGCGCAGAGAGGCAGTGAGTGGGGTGGGGGGGGAATACTGGGCACTCTGATGGGGGGCAATTTGAGGCAGACGTTCAGGCAGTGAGCTGAGTGACAGAGCATCGCTCTGCACTTTAATTGATAGTCCTAGAGCACGCTGGGTTTATCGGCCAGGGGTTACAAGCAGGCCAGAGTGCTTTTGCTGGGATGCTGACCCCTTGGTGAACTGAGTGAAGACTCCCAACTTGAACAGATTGGCAGACAACTGTGCCAGGAAACTTAGGTCTTTTATAGGGCAAAAGTACTAGATTATACCAGTAAAAAGTTTAGGTAGCCCAGCAAAATCCCTGGTCCCTAATGCCACCCATTGAGTCAAGTGCAGCATCCCTGCAATGTGCTCCCGTGAGCATCAATCCTGCAGCCTTTGTAATTCTCCTATCTCCTCTCCCCCTTCAGATGGCAGCTACTATCGACATGAATTTCCAGAGCGATTTGTTGGCAATATTCGAAGAGAATCTTTTCTAATAGCGCCTGGTTTTCTTCTCCTGACTCTTTAATTTCCCGGCGAATCTTTGACTCTCCATAGTGTTCATGGCGGCTGGGAGGGGGAGCATTCCTGCAGCCCTTCTGCATGTCTGACCATTGCAGATCTTTCAGTCGAGGCCTCCGAAGGATCAGCACAGTCTGCCTTACAGTTTGACTTTTGCCCCCCTCACACACTGAAGAAAGACCGACCAAGACAAGCCAACTACATACTAGGTTTGATTGGACATGCAGCTGCTGGGAAGGGTGCCCTGATCACTCGACATTCTCTATGCCAAACGTATTCACAGTATATCCAGGACTTCATGTTCTTCACACCTTTTCTATCCAGAAAGGTTCTAAGTTACAGAATGTCTATGAATAAACAGTGCTGTGTCATGACAGCAAGAGATGCTCTTCACTGAGAGGCTGCCTATGGGAGTATCCTGGCAAGAATGGGAGACCTGGGGTCCAGCTGGGAAAATACACAAGCTGTGTCTGATCCTTTCATCACTGGCTTTGCCTTTAACTTAACTTCCCACAAGCCTTTAGCTGGGAGCCATTCTCTGTAAGTGTTCGCTTGTGAAAAAGGGAATCGTACAGTGGAGGTGTCAAGTGAAACTGGCCATTTGAGTGAGGTTTTTGTTTTAGCATTGTGTGGAGGTCCGGGAATTGGAGCTAGACTACCAACCAAAGTCAGTTTCTTTCAGTCTGTTTTTTTCCTCCAGGCAGTTTGTTACTGCTCAGCTCTTGACTGGGTATTAATTGTCTCTTTGTTCGAGAGTGGAGTGGAGAAACCAGTGACACCAGGGGAAGCGACCACCCTGTCACTAGGGTTTGACTGGGGCTGTATTGTACAGTGACTATAGTTGGCATATCTTTGTTTGAGGGTTTTGGTGAGCCACCGAACTCGGTGTAAAAACACTGCTTATATTTTGCTCAGTTTCAAACTTTTAGTCTAGATTTTTAACTGTAAAACCAGAAAGCTGCATTTTGGTTTTTTTTAAATGTCATAAAATATGATTAAAAAAAAAGAAAGTTTTTATACCTAAAAGAAGTGGCTGAGAGGAGGGCAAGTGGAAGCGGCAGTTTTGGAAAGGCTCCTTCCACCACCGACCAAATCTCACTAGCAGCGGGCGTTTTCCCATGCGCCTTCAGTGTGTGTTCTTTTCATTTTATTCTATGAACCGTTAAAACGTTATGTGCCATAAATACCCACTATACAGTACAATACTGGTGTGTCCGTATGGGGTGAGCGCTGGAGTAATTGATTGGTTTTACTTAAATACGGTGAATATGCATTTGGTCTGTACTGATCATGGAATAAACTCATCTCTTTTTTTTTAAAAGATGGTGTCGTACTGACATTTCTTTGAATCCTATTTGTGATTAAGTTGTTTAAAGGGGTGAGGATTGTTGAGGAAAGGTTGTCCCTATCTTCTGACTGTGCTCTAGGGGAAAGGAAGGAGTTCTCACGCTCCTGTCCCCATCCTGGGGGGAAGCTTGTCCTAGGTAGCCAGTGTGCATTTTCCCTCCTAAACGAGGGCTAGGAGAGCTGCCATGCTAAAGCAACACAATCCTGGACAAGGTGTAGTGAGGCTGAACTTGTGTGAAGGCTTCATCCTGCTGTTGGCCCCCCTCTCTCACCCAGAGGGCGCATCAGGGCCCCAAGCACTGACACCCACAGCGTCTCAGACAACCAGTGCAGTCCCTTCCCAATTTCTGAGATTGTGATGCAGACGTAGCTGACACTATGTAAAGCAAGCACAAGAGCCTGCCTGACTCCAGAGTGACGTTTGTCCCACCGAGCAAGAGCTGGGATTCTCCAAGCCTTGGCCAAGCTATTCATTTTGAGAGCTGATGGCTTCCATTGATACTTGCTTGCTGAGGTTTGAATGTGGGGGTTGGATGATGGGGCGGGAGGGCCTTCTCTTCACATTCCAGACCTACTTCAGTGTGAGAACTGGGTGCAGCTATCCCTGGGAAGATCCAGTCAGGACAGGGGACAGATTAGCCGGCACTAGTATGGATAAACTCCACTTTGCTGTTGTCTCAGTGACCAAGCAAGCGTTGAAATAGCAGCCTCGGGTTGTAGGGTTTGACTGTCTGCCATAAGTGACTTCAGTGTTTTCGAAGCTACTTTCTTGTCATCCCTTAGAGCTCTCTGCTGCCAGTGGGGAGGGAATACGTTTAAAAGAAATCAGCCTGTTAAGTTTCTCTTAGCTAACATGATCGACCTAGTGATGTGTGAGCCGGCTGGGGTAGTGGGGAGGCTGCAAGAAAGTCTAGAAATCCATCCCATAAACCTGCCCAAGTCCATTCCCTACCCCCCACTCTAATGAAACAACACTCAGTCAAACCTGACAGGCTCCTCCCGATCGAAATTTGTACTGACCAAGAGAATGGTCAGGACATGCAAGTCTCTCATCTCTGTAGCTCTTAATCTCTGGCCTCCCCACTGTGCTATCCTTAGTCGCAGGCAAGACCAGAGAAGCAGAGTGCAGGATTTGTCTGGTGATGGCATGAGGAATAGTTCTTGATTCTATCTGATTATCATAGGGAGCTTATTAACTGCATCAGGTGAGGATCTGTCTGGGTTTGGGAATGTAGAGCCCCACTTTTCTGTTGGCTATTTCAGGAAATCATCCCAGTGAACTGCCTGTCTCATTAGAGCCCCTTGGTGTCTCTACTGGAAAAGTCCTGATTTCCTTTGCCTGGGAGAACCTGCACCAGGGAACTTCACTAGCAGCTGATCCTGCTGCTGTTGCAAAGAGAAACCCAAAAGAGCAGCATCCCTGTTCTCCTTGCTTGGCAGAGCCCAGGCCAGACCAGTGACTGGCTGCAGCTTAGCCTCAGAGCTCAGTGGGTTTGTTTAGATGAGATGTGCCAGTGTGGATCAACAAGTGGTGGCTGCCTTTAACTTTAAAATACAACTGCAATCTGAAAGGTCCCAGTATCCTGTGCTCATGCTAGTGGCCTGGCCAAGATCATTGCATGCTGGGACTTGTAGTATTCTTGTGAGCCAAGGCCCCCCACCCATGATGATAATGGACACAACTGGCATCATTTTATGCAAATTAGGAGCCACCCTTATGTTGCTGGCAAATGGTTGATGGGGCCTCAGGTTGGGCAAAGTGTGGGCAGGCTCTCTTGGCTTGGGCAGATTCTCTATGCTGTGCCGAGCAGGGGAATAGGGGTTATGCTTGATTTTACTCTGATCCCCAAGAATTGGCAGGAGCAAAACCTCATGGCACTGTAGGGCATGGAAGAGAGGTAGGGAACGTGCCATTCCCATGTCCCGAGGGCTAGGAACAGTCACTTCTTACAGTCCTTTCCCAAGGCTTCAGCTGCATCCTGTGTCACAGTCTGTAAATTGCCTCTGGATTTCAATCTTTCTTTGGTTGTGCATAGTGGGGGAAATCTGAACCTTTGGCTTCTCCTCTAATCTCTTCCAACGACGTCTCTTGAACCTCACGCAGAACCATGGGGTGAGCTGCTTCCATCTCTCACCCTTCTTGGGCAGTATTCCTCTTTCCACGCTCTCTCCTCTTCTTATGAAAGCACTTTGGGTGATCATCTCCTCCCTCCTTTAATTTTAAGCTCAGGGTTTCCGGGTATTTTTAAGTGCACATCCGCTGTAAGAGTGACCACACACACACTCATCGCAATTGTACATAAAATCCACCACATTGCAAACAAGAAAACAAACCAATTGGAAGTGCTGGAACTTCTAAGAGAGCACCCTAGGTTGTAAAATAAAGAAAACAAATATTATATAATTTATATGTATGCAAAGAACAAACCCCCCTGTATCTAGTCAATAGCGATATTAGTCCTTTTTTTAATGTTCAGCCCTTTTTTGCATTTGAAATTTGCCAAACCTTTATCGTCAGTAGTTAATAATTCGGAGTAGCGGTAGCATTTTTTAGACTGGTGGGTTAATCCAGTAGTCTGTTTCTTTCCCTTTCTTGCTCACCTCTGTATTGTTTGCAAATATCTGGAAACGTTTACAGGTTGCACCTACATACTCTGTAACTTTAAATATTTTTTTAAGTTGTACTCTTCTTGTTCTATTCTGTGCATTTTTTTTTGTTTGTTTTTACACGTCGCCGAATGATGACCATAACGTGGTATCTTTAGCTGGAGAAATGATTCCTTCAGGTTTTTTTCTGCCAAAGGTGGTTGTGGTTTTTTTTGTTTTGGTTTGGTTTTTTTGCTATTCTCATGTTTTTTTCCCCTGTTTTACTGTGTGTGTTTATAATTGGGTTGTAATTCAGATGATACACTATTTAATTTCCCCCCACCCCATCCCCTTGTGTATGATTTAACAGTTATGGACATTAGAATGCATCTTCTTGCTATAGAAGTCTAGTCTAAATGATGTAATCCTGGTTATTTTCTCCTCCTCTTTAATCCTGTACAAAAGAATAAGAGAAACGTACAATCCCACTGTACTTTTTGCACGGAACGCTTGGCAAATAATTCTGTCAGTGAATTTGAGACTTGTATTAAACACTTTAGACATTTGTAGAAGGGAATTCATAGAGTTTTCACTTATATACTAAAGGTTTTTTTGTGCGGTTCTCATTGCAAAAATAAACATTTGTACTGAATATAAAGCTAAAACTACTTTGTCTGAAATTCTATCTGGTTTTCTGCATTGAGACTGGATTCCCCCCAAGACTGCAATAGTGTTTGGGCCCCAGCTCCATAAAGGGCTTATTGCAGGATCGACACCTTAATCATCGCGTTTTATATTCCAAAAACCAGCTAACATGGCTAAATTGCAACAGTGCCACCGACCTCATTGATAAAAACCCCCAGCGCTTAAAGCAAGGCAATGGATAGTTCTGGCTATTCTAATCTGTTTGCTGTCACATGGTCAACAATGCACTGGCCAAGAGTCTTCACAGTGATGAAGGGGGCCCAACAGGAGACCCCTTGAAGGAGCCTAGTTTCATGTAAGTGCTAGGTACCCCCTCTGAAAATGTCACTCCTGTAAGATGTATTGGAGCATAAGCTTTTGTGGGTGAATACCCACGTGGTGGAAATTTCCAGAGGCAGGTATAAATATGCAGGCCAGAATCAGTCTGGAGATAACGAGGTTAGTTCAATCAGGGAGGATGAGGCCCTCTTCTAGCAGTTGGTGTGAAAACCAATACGTCTGTTAGTCTATAAGGTGCCACAGGACTCTCTTGTTGCTTTTTACAGATCCAGACTAACACGGCTCCCCCTCTCATACTTGACTCCTGTAAGATATCACAAACTGGCACCTAAGATCTTAAGTCTGGATTGAATCATGACCATCCCCCTCACATGGGCAGTGCAAGCTTCCTGCTGTCCTGAAAGGCTCTGCTCCTTGCTCTAAATGCTTGTGTTTTGGAAATGGTGCGATATTGTATGAAGTACATTGTGGTCGTTCAACACCTGACCGAGGGTGCAATCCCTGGCCCTGCTGATGTCAGTGGCAACACCCCCAAAGAGTCACACAGCTCCTTTCACTATGAACATTGAGAAGGAAAATCCCAAATAAGTGTCAGCCCCAAGACTAGAGCTCAGTTCTCATGGCTTCACAGCTGATGCCACCCAGTGGGGCCATGTGACCTCCCTGCCATGTTACTGACCTTCTCTGGGCTTAATGTCTGAGAACATGGCTAAGGGCGCTCCATTGCACTTGCACAGCACGCTGTTGCCTACATATCTCAAAGTCTTTCACAAAGGTGGGTGAGAATTGTTAGCTCCATTGTGTGGTGGCCTGAAGTCAGCGATTTGAAGTCTGTTGTGTGAGGCCCTGTGCTCTGTTGGCTCAGACCTAGAGCTGCTGCCATCGAGAGCAGAGCTCTTTTCCCCATTCTACCCTGCATTTTCTATGTAACCTTTTTCCAAGTCACTTACGCTGCCTATCTCTCTGTTTCCCCCCACTGGAAAATGGGCTGTGGACATTTCCCTGGGCCAAGGGGCGTTTGGTGGGGAACACAGCAGGAGAAATCATTGCACAAGATCCTAGAGTAGCCTTCCACTGAAATGTCCCGATTGCAGTTTGCAGGTGGGAATCATCCCCAGCACTGGGGGCGGGGGGGCCTTCTGCATCAGCTTGATTGAAAGAAAAGTGCATCTAAACAGACATGGGACTGTTGAAAACTGCCCCCTGGTGTGTACCAGCTACCACTCCCCCTGGGGTTCCAATGCCACCCAGGGATGAAACAAAGGGGGGCTGGAGGGGGGGGGCACAAACATCAGGCACATAACAGGCTTCGTAGGCATTAATCCCAGACAGCACATCCCCGGTGTGATCACCGTTTGGCCACCCATGACACAGACCTCTAAACATTTGACAGCTGGATTTTTAGTGTTTAGTTTCGATCTGAAATTCCTTCTGCTTCCAAGCACTGAGCTGCATGGCCCAGCTGAGCCGCTTCAGCTGCTGACGGCCAGTGTAAATAGCATGTGGCCAACTTGGGTGATAGTTGGTATTTGCCATCGTTGGGAATCTTTATCCCTTCCCCATAAGGTTCAATGAGTCTACACCAGGGGTGTGCAAACTACGACCTGCGGGCCATTTTAAGCCAGCCAGTGAGCTGCACCACGCGGCTCGGCCCCGCTCCGGCCGGGGCGCTGGGTCGGGGGCCGCACCACACAGCTTGGGACTGCTCCGACACTCCGGCTGGGGCGCTGGGTCGGGGGCCGTACCACACAGCTTGGGACTGCTCCGACACTCCGGACGGGGCGCTGGGTCAGGGGCCGCACCACACAGCTTAGGACTGCTCCGACACTCCGGCTGGGGCGCTGGGTCGGGGGCCGCACCGGTGGCTTGGCCCTGCTCCGGCCAGGGTGCTGGGTCAGGGCTGCACCACACTTGAGGTAAGTGCCGCCCAGAGCCTGCACCCCTGAGCCTCTCCCCACACCCCAGCCCTCATCCCCCTCCTGCCCTCCGAACCCCTCTGTCCCAGCCCAGAGCACCCTCCTACACCCCAAACTCCTCATCCCCAGCCCCACCCCAGAGCCCACACCCCCAGCTGAACCTGCACCCCCTCCCACACCCCAACCCCAGTGTTGTTTGCCCACCCCAGTCTACACTTTAACTAAAAGTACCTTTGTTAGTCCAAAGGCTGGTCAGCCCAATAGCACATTAAATGATTATATGAATGAATTGTCCCCACCTAAATACTGTAAGGAGCCATCAGACACTTACAGCAGAGTCAGAAATAGAACCCATCACATCTTCCGGGTGTTTCGTGGTTTTGGCTGTCGACGGACCTGAGCTGCTTTTCCTAACTTACCCCCTACACCCCTTGCCCGTGGGTTCAGCTGCACTTGGGCTGTGTCTGCCTGCAACTGCTTGCATAGCACTCACTAGTGTGGAAGCAGGGAAAAAAAGAGAGCGTTTAAGTTGCCATTTAAATGTAAGAAACCGAGGCAACTGTTGACCTAAGTCTTAGCCTAATATCGCGAGACCTGTAGAAGCCGGGCTCATGTCAGAAGCGAGTGGAAAACAGCAGAATAGTCAGTGTGGCCCAGCCTTGAGATAACGATGTTTTGAGAAAAGAAAGTGAGTAAATACTGGACTAGATAGCAAACAGCCTAAATAAAATGCAGATGTTTTTAATTAATGCACGTCACAAAGAGGTATCAATACTTGTGTGATTTTGTTGTACTTTGGAGAAACTGAGGCAGGGATGCTCTCTGCCAGCTGTATTCTTCCCTTGCAATTGCTTGAATAAAGCTGTCTCTGATTTTGTTGCTTCCAACCTGAGAGTGGAGTTTTTCTTCCACAATTCTCAACTGTTTTTGTGCATAGCAGTTACAGCTAGCGCCTACTAGGTCTCTGGCTCTGACAGGGAGTCCCTAACCTCCCCAGAAAAGGTCTAATTTGCCTAACTTCACCTCCTGACTCAGGCACCATTTTACTAGCAACCCCCTATCACTGCCCATTTCTCAAGACCTTGATAGTGCCTTGTATTCCTTCAGCCATAAAGACCCAGCTCCCAGAGTCAGGATTATGGGTGAATCACAGATTTCATTTAAATATGAAAAGCAGGTTCTTCAAGTGATTATGTCCGTTCTACATTAGGTATGTGCACACCGTGTGCACATTCGCCAGAATTTTTTTCCATAGTGATATCAGTCAGGCCAGCTCTAGTGCCTTTTGGTGCCATGTGCCATTATAAGGGGCACTGCCAGCCCCGCAGCCTCTCAATTCCTTCTTACCCCCCGTGACAGTCACTAGAACAACTCTTGCTTCAGCAAGGTGTTGTTCAGTGGTTTCTCTTCAGCCTAGTTTATTAGTCTTAGTTTTAGTAGTAATGTAAATAACATTGGTGTAGATAGAGCTCCCTCTCTTAGCATAGAGGGGCTCCCTTTGCCACTGGGGCTGGGTATGTCCCTGTCCTCCAGCTTCAAACCCTGTGCCTCCTGCAGCAAGTCTATGCTGGGGAGCGACCCACACTCCAGCTGTCTGAAGTGTCTGAGAGAGGCTCACCTATGAGAGTGTTGTCAAATCTGTTGAGACTTTAAGCCTCGTACAAAGAAAGACAGGGAAGCTAGACTAAGGGCTATCCTAATGGAAGCCGCACTTAGGCTGGTGTCTGAGCCAAGCCAGGGGCACCGAGCACCTCGGCTTCAGTGCAAAGTGCCCCTCCAGCACCACACATGTTTCTTGGCACTGTTCTCCATCTCCAGTGACAAGAAAGAAACATAAGAAGCAACGGTCTGAGAGGGGATGCTCTCCGGTCCCAAAAAAGGACAAACAAGGTGAGTTCAGCGGGGAGTGACCCATGTCAGGCCACTCCTCCACCTCCGGTGCCCTAGCGGCACCATTGACTCCACCCTGCCCACAGGTGCTGTTGAGTCTGGAGTGGGATCACCTGTCGATGCTGGGGAGTCATTGTGACACCAGCAGGATCACGGTGCCTTCCACCCTGGAGGCCTTTGCAGTGGCAGGGACCTACTGTCCCTCCCGGTACTGTCAATGGGACAACCACTGGCTCCCATGAGTGTGACGAGTAGAAGGAGCATGGGGCTTCGAGCTCTTACCTGGCACCAGGGGCCTCAGTACTGACCACAGGCAAACCGGCCTTCTTGTGGTTGACAAGGTCTTCCCTGATCCAGCACTACCCATCCTACATCCCTCCTGATCCCAGTGTAGGTCTACCTGCCGGCACCTGGCCTGGAGAACAATGGCCAATGCAGGTCCAGTGGCCATTCTGGAACCTGTGGGGCTTTCCCCCCAGTACCAGGACCACCATCCAATCATTCCTATTTGCTTGTGTCCAAAAGGAGGGCCCCTCCACCTCACCATTCTGCATCTGACCCAGTCTCTGGTACTGAGCCCAATACCAACACACAAGATGTGGGCCTGGGGAATGTAATTGGGGCCAAACAAGAGAAGGAAGACCCCACTGGTTCAGGCCTCTTCCTCTTCCTCCACAGATGAAGCTGTCTTGGGACTGAGCTGCTTGGTGCCACAAGATGACTTTAGAACCCATCGGGAGCTTCTAAAAAGTGAAGCTGCTAACATGGGGCTGGTGGTGGAGGTACTCAAGGAGTTAGCGCATAGCCTCATTGACATTTTGTCCACAGCAGTCCCATCCAAGGTTGCCCTACTCATTAACAAGGATGTTATGGGTCCGGTCAGGTCCCTGGGTGGCACACTCCATCTTCTCTGCCTCCTACTTCAAAGAAGGCAGAAAAGAAATACTACGTGTTGACCAAGGGATACGAATACTTGTGTTCTGGCCCTCCTCCTGGGTCTCTTGTGGTCACAGCAGCCAATGAGAGGGACAGGCAAGGCCAGGCAGGCAGCAGAAGAACTTAAGGAAGCTAGACTTGTTCAGCAGAAAAATGTATTCGCTGGCTGGGTTACAGCTTCGTATTTCCAGCCAACAAGCCCTGCGTGGGAAGTATGATTACAATATGCGAAACTCTATGGCCAAGTTTAAGGACACTCTGCCTCAGGACTCCAGCCAAGAGTTTTCCATCCTGTTAGAGGAGGAGAAAACTGTAGCCAGAGCCTCACTCCAAGCAGCTCTGGATGCAGCTGACTCAGCAGCCAGAACGACGGCTTCTGCAGTGTTTGTGAGGCAATGCTCCTGGCTTCAGCCCTCGGGGCTACCACTGGAGCGCCAACAGTCAATCCAGGACCTCCCATTCGAGGGGACCTCCCTCTTCACAGAGCAAATGGGGACACAGCTCCATGGTCTGAAGGACTCCTGGGCCTCTACTCCCCAGCTCCTTCGAGGAAGCATTTCATGCCCCAGCAACCAGCCCACTTCTTGACTCCACTACTATGTCAGAACCTGTTCGAGAAAAGGAGCAGGGGTTAGAAGCGTAGGCAACTGCCCCAATCCACTTCAGCCACACTACCAGGGTCGCACAGATCCTCAGGAGGCCCCAAACAGAGCTTTGGAAGGTGTACCTGAGGGCAATATATCAGTTCCAGCCTTGGATCCTCCGCGCCCCCCCTCCCCCTTTTTTTTATTTTCAGACCAACTCTCCTACTTCAGTCCGGCATGGTCCCTCATCACCTCGGATTGCTGGGTGCTGAGTATGGTGGCGGACAGTTACCCTTCCATTTTCTTCTACCCATCCCTCTTAAGGGACCCGTCTCATGTTCAACTTTTAGCTTGAGGTACAAGCCCTCCTACGGGTAGGAGCTGTGGAGGAGGTGCCCCAGAACTTGAGAGAGAGATGGGTTTTACTCCAGATATTTCCTAATCCTGAAGGCCAGAGGGCATCTTTGACCCATCTTGGACCTGCGTCACCTCAACAGTTATCTCAAGAAACGGAGGTTCTGCATGGTCTCCCTGGATCCAGGGGACCGCTCTTGACTTGAAAGATGCATATTTCCACCTTGTCATCTTCCAAGGCCACCGAAGTTTCCTCAGGTTTATCATAAACCAGACCCATTATCAGTTCACCATCCTCCCCTTTGGTCTGTCTGCAGCCCCTCGGATTTCTACGAAATGCACGATGATGGTACCCGTACCTCAATGATTGGCTAATAAAGGGCCACGCAAAGGCTCAAGTGAAGAACATCATCAGCCTGGTCCAAGCCACCTTCTGAGCACTGGGCCTGTTGATAAACGAGCAAAAGTCAAGATTCACTCCAGTCCAGAGAATAGAGTTTATTGGGGCAGTTCTAGACTTGACCCAGGCCAGAGCCTCCCTTTCGGAGGCTCGATTCTGGAGAACATTGGATCTTGATATCCAAGGTCAAGCCCACCCCATCTTGACAGTCTGGTTCTGCCTCAAACTTTTGGAACACATGGCCATGTGCACTTACATGGTACAGCGCTCAGTGCTGCACCTCAGACCCCTGCAGACTTGGTTGGCCTCGGTGTGCTCACCAAATCCACTTAGACTTGGTGCTTATAATTCTCGCCTTCCTTAACTGGTGGAAGAACCCACAGTCAGTAACTGCAGGCATTCCTTTCGTTACCCCCCCAGTCTTCAGTGTCTTTAATTTTGGACACATCTGATCTAGGTTGGGGAGCTCACCTCAAACCCCTCAGGAGACAGGGCCTGTGGTCTGAGGAAGAGCTCTCCCTACACATAAACATCAGAGAGCTCAGAGCAGTCCTCTTAGCTTGCCAAGCGTTCCTTCTCCAGATCATGGGCAAAGTAGTACGAATGCTAACGGACAACACGGCAGTCATGTTCTACATCAGCAATCCGGAAAGAGCGCGCTCCTCCACCGTGTGCCAGGAGGCTATCCACCTGTGGAACTTCTGCGTGAAGCACGCCATCCACCTCGAGGATTCCCATCTTCCGGAAGCCTGGACGCCCTGGCAGATCACCTCAGTAGATCTTTCTCCTCTCACCATGAGTCGTCCCTTCACCCAGAGGTGACCAGATACGTCTTCCAGAGGTTGGGGGTCTCCCCAGGTAGACCTGTTCACAACCAGGCTGTTGCCTGACCCAGAACTGGGCCCCGAGATGGCAAACAGGGGGTTCGTCGCCCGGTGTGCTTGGCACCAATAAAGACACCGAGGGGAGAAAGCAAGCCAAGTTTATTTCAGAGCTCTGAAATGGCACTAGGAGACCAGCATGTCTCAAATCCAGTGCAACAAATACAAACAACTTTTACCTTTTATACTTCAAACTGTTTGCATACATCTCTTTGTCTGGCTGTTCCCCCTTACCCCTCCCTTCCAGACAACTGGTACAATAAGCTCTACATAAGCTTGTGAGAAAACTTTCTCAGTCTTTGCGACCTTGAGTTAGACACCTGCAAACTAACTACCCCGCTTCTTATCTCTATTATTTCTGCTAGTGTGAGTGAAACTGCAGCCATCTGCTAAAAAGCTGACATTACATTTCTGCTTCAGCCTACTTCAGAGCATGTAAGCAGTTAGCATAGAAGTAGGTGAGAGTTCCCAAGATGGAGTCACTGTGGTTCACAGACCCAGAGCAAAAGAGTTTCATCGGCACTTTTGGCCTTCCACTCTCCCAAGTTACCTGGTAGCTATGCCTAGTGGACCCCAACAATCCCTCCTTTGAGAACACTCAACAAACCTTTGTCAGAGTTTTCTCATACTCTAAAGACAGAATGCGATTAAGCTCCATGCAATCAGGATTATCAATGAGAGAATATAAGGGAACTTCTGGGGTATGGGAGGTACAAATCTTACGTATGAGCACTTTACAGCAAATGAGCAAAAGAACAAGAACAAAACATACCACAACACCTGTGAGCAAGATGCGAACAATGCTTCCCCCTATACCCCCTAGTTCTCCTAAACCAGGTATCCAACCCCAAAGGGAATCCAAAATAGTGGGTTCTCCTTCCTGGGCCTTCCACTGGTTAAAGGCCCATTCAGCTGACAAGATGTGCTTGTTAATGTCCTGTGAAAACTCTGGGACATAGGTACAACACTCTTCTCCAATAAGGGCACATACAATTACAACAACCCAAATGCCCAGAAGATAAGAAGAATTGTTGACACTAAACAAGTCAAAAAATAACAAGACCAAATATATAGGCCAGGTCGGCCTTCTGTGAGAAAATAAAACCAATGCTCAGGGTTCTCGCGGGGAGTATGCTGTGACTGTTCAGAAAGATCACAACGCATTCCCAGTGACCCTTACTGTCTTTTGAATAACAGCTTAAGTCCCAAATTGTCGTTAGCAGTCTTCTCCATAGGCTGGACAGTCCACTGTTTAGGAGTGGGCACTGCTTTCAGTCGAGAGTGATGAATCCAGTTCTTGTGTCCTTCGACCTTTGCCGCTGTATGGATGACAAGCAGGACGGTGTGGGGTCCCTTCCACTTCTCTTGGAGAGGCTCGTCCTTCCAGGTCCGCACGAGAACGGAGTCACCAGGCTGCAGGGAGTGGACCCGGAGTATCCAGCAGAAGAGGCTGTGAATCTTTGGTGTGCCTGTGAAGAGAAGAAAGAACAGCAGACAGAGAGCACATGTACTGAGACAAGAAACCACACCCCATCTCCCACTCCCCTGCCAGAACTGGGGTACCATTCACAGGCCATGCTCTTCCAAACATAATCTTGAAGGGACTAAGCCCTATCCTACCCTTAGGGAGAGCACGAATGCGAAGTAACACAAGGGGCAAGGCATCAGGCCACTTAAGAGAGGCCTCCTGACAGACCTTTGAGAGGTGTCGCTTGAGTGTCTGATTTGTGCGTTCCACTACTCCACTGGCTTGTGGTCCCCAGGGTGTGTGAAGCTTCCAGGGGATTTGCAGAGCACTTGATATCTTTTGAACCACTTTGAGATGTGAAATGTGTTCCATTATCAGATTCCATCCACTGAGGAAGGCCGAAGCGAGGAATGATTTCCTTGACAAACTTAAGAGCCACTGTTTTGGCAGTGTTGTTGCGACGTGGGAAGGCCTCAGGCCATCCGCTGAATCGATCCACTAAGACGAGAAGGTACCTGTACCCTTGGGTCCTGGGAAACTCAGTAAAGTCTATTTGCCACACCAATCCTGGGCCTGGGGTAGGTTCCAGGGTGGCTGGTGGCACTGCTACTCCTGGTCGAGGGTTATTCTTTTGGCAGATTAAACATTCAGCTTGTACCTGTGATGCTAAGGGTTTAAGTCTAGAGGTTAGAAAATATTTATTCATGAGCTGGGTAAGAGCCTCTCTGCCTGCGTGTGTGGTTTGATGCAGTTTCTGCAACACTGGTCAAATCAAGCCCTTGGGTAGGAGGATTTTTCCCTCTGTGGAATAAAGCCATCCCTCCTTTTCCTGGAGACTGAGACTGTGAGCCAGGTTTCTGTCCTCTTGGGAGTACTGAGGGGCTGCAAGCTCACCCACTGATGGGATGAGGGCATGCATTTGGGCATTCTCCTCAGTTGCTGATTTCAGGGTAGCAGCTCGCTTAGCTTCCCTGACTGCTCTGGCATTACCCTTGGATACATCTTGATCTTCCCTTTGATGGGCTTTGCAATGCACCACTGCTACTGCTGAGGGGAGTTGTACCGCTTCTAAAAGCTGGAGAATTTGAGACCCATGCTTGACCAGAGAGCCTTGGGCTGTTAGCATTCCCCTTTGCTTCCACAGACCAGCGTGAGCATGCAATACCCCAAAAGCATACTTCGAGTCAGTAAAGATATTAACCCGTTTGTCTTTTGCCAGCTCGAGGGCATGAGTCAGGGCCACTAGTTCAGCAAGCTGGGCAGATGTTCCTGCCGGTAAATTCTCAGCTTCCACGGTATCATGAAGAGACACAATAGCATAACCTGCCCTCCTTTGCCCATCCACAACAGTACTACTTCCATCTGTATACCATTCCAAGTCAGCATTTGGGAGTGGCTGATCTTTCAGATCTGGGCGGCTAGAATACTGAACATCTATGATTTCCAGACAGTCATGTTCCTGCTTTTCTGTCTCTGGTAGCAGTGTAGCTGGATTCAGGGAGGGACAGATCTGCAGGGTGACTTCAGGATTCTCTAACAGCTTCGCCTGCTACCGAGCAACCCGAGCCTGTGTGAGCCAAAGACCACCCTTAGTGTCCAGCAAGGCTTGGACCATATGGGGAACATACACTTGCACAGTTCCTCCCAGTGTCAGTTTTTCAGCTTCCCCAAGCACTAGAGCAGTAGCTGCGACCGCCCTCAAACAGGCTGGCCATCCCTTTGAAACTTGATCCAGTTGTTTAGAAAAGTACGCCACAGGACGTTTCCAGGCACCTAATAGCTGGGTAAGCATTCCCAAAGCTACCCCTTTTCGTTCATGCACATACAGTTGGAACGGCTTAGATATATTGGGCAAACCCAGGGCTGGAGCTTCCATTAGCTTCCTTTTCAAGATTTTAAATGCCCTGTCCGCTTCTGGGGACCAGTGAAAGGGGTCATGTTCCGCTCCCTTAACACATTCATACAGAGGTTTAGCCCACAGTCCAAACTCTGGAATCCATATTCTGCAAAAACCTGCCATGCCCAGGAATGCCCTAAGCCGTTTACGGTTGCTGGGGATGGGAACTTGGCAGATAGCCTCCTTCCTTTCGTTTGAGAGCTGTCTCTCTCCCTGCCTGATGTGAAATCCCAGATATTGAACCTCTGAAAGAGCAATTTGGGCTTTGCTTTGAGATACCCTGTATCCTCGCAGTCCAATAAAGTTTAGGAGACTCACAGTAGCTCTGAGACAAGGGATTAGACTCACAGCAGCAATTAACAAGTCATCTACATATTGCAGCAGGAGGGCTCTGTCTGAATTATCCCACTCCTCCAAGTCTCTGGCCAAAGCCTGTCCAAACAGAGTGAGGGAATTTTAAATCCTTGAGCCAATACTGTCCAACAAAGCTGCTTTTTAACCCTTCTGTTGTCCTCATTATGCCTTGCAGTATTTTGCAGATCTCATAGTTGCTTGGTCACATTCAGGCCCCCCTTTCTCTTGGTTGTCAACCAAGTCTTGGCTGTGTACAATGTCCTTGGATAGGGCCAGCATGACTGAGCTTGCTAGCTGTATTTTCCTCTCAGTTAATTCATTCTGTTCTCTTTTTCCTTCTCCCTTTCTCGGCTTCTTCTAACTTACAAAGGAACCTTCCACTCTTCACTCATACACCTTTTCTCCAACCATTAACACATACACATTGCCATCATACACCTTTCCAGTAACATAACTTCTGTACAGAGCTTTGAAGCAACAAACCAGGACGAGCACACTCACTTCTGAGGATTCCACTCTGTACAACTTCTGGTGTCCAATAGCTTTCCCTTTTAAACCTGAAATGCCTTCTCTGTCTTCCTTCTCCTCAGCCTTGGCTATAACCTGATTCCGCTCCACTTCAGACAACAGGGTTCTCATAAGTATATTACAATCATCCCAGTCAGGCTTATGGCTAGCCAGACATCCTTCAAAGATAGAAATGAACTTGCTTGGATTCGTTGAGAATTCTCCTGCCTCTGCCTTAAAAGCAGCCAGATGTACAGGGTTAAAAGGTACATGCGAGTATCCAGACACTATCTGTGCCTGGTCGTTCTTGTGTTCCTGGACGGGCTACCACACTCTCAGTAATCAACGGATACAATCCCACGAGGGGGGTTCTCTCTGGAGCCTGTGGGGGTGGAGGAGCCGAAGGGGACACCGATTCTGGCATTACAACAGTGGGAGGGTTCTGGGGTTTAGCAGCCGTTACTACCGAGCCTGTCGGAGTCAAATGGCACTTGAGCAAAATATCAGTCCTATTTCTTAACACCATGAACGTATACGCATAGAGATGTTCATTCCATTTACCTGTTCTCTGACAGAACAAAAGCAATTGAAGGATCGTGTTGTAATTAAGTGATCCTTCCGGTGGCCACCTTTCTTGGCACTCTAGCTGGTACTGAGGCCAATCAACTGTACAGAACCTTTTCAATTTACTTTTAATCAACTGATCAGATCCAAACACTTTCCAGTTCACCAGAATGCATTCTAAGGGTGTACACTGTACCCTGTCGGCTGTACTCTGTCCCTGCCCCATACCAAGGGAGACTCTGGGCGTCCCCACGTCACAACAGGCAGACTCTGGGTGTCCCCAGGTCAAAACAGATAAGTCCCCACTGGACTGTTCCTACCTTATCCAAGGGTCCGGTTCTGCACCGTCACCGTCGCCCTATCAACGGGACCGGTTCCCCACCGTCGCCCGCAGCTGCTTCTCCACTGTCTGTGTGCGTTGCACCGTTGTGCCCTCCGGGGTCGAGCAAACCACGTCTCTGCCGAGGCCCCCGATGAAGTCACCGGTGAGCGCTCTGGGCGTCGGTCGTCGTCGTAATCCGTCGGCCACCAGGAGGGATCCGGGCAAGGCTAAATTTCAGCCTCGAGCCCCACGTTGGGCGCCAAAACTGTTGCCTGACCCAGAACTGGGCCCCGAGATGGCAAACAGGGGGTTCGTCGCCCGGTGTGCTTGGCACCAATAAAGACACCGAGGGGAGAAAGCAAGCCAAGTTTATTTCAGAGCTCTGAAATGGCACTAGGAGACCAGCATGTCTCAAATCCAGTGCAACAAATACAAACAACTTTTACCTTTTATACTTCAAACTGTTTGCATACATCTCTTTGTCTGGCTGTTCCCCCTTACCCCTCCCTTCCAGACAACTGTTACAATAAGCTCTACATAAGCTTGTGAGAAAACTTTCTCAGTCTTTGCGACCTTGAGTTAAACGCCTGCAAACTAACTACCCCGCTTCTTATCTCTATTATTTCTGCTAGTGTGAGTGAAACTGCAGCCATCTGCTAAAAAGCTGACATTACATTTCTGCTTCAGCCTACTTCAGAGCATCTCAGCAGTTAGCATAGAAGTAGGTGAGAGTTCCCAAGATGGAGTCACTGTGGTTCACAGACCCAGAGCAAAAGAGCTTCATCGGCACTTTTGGCCTTCCACTCTCCCGAGTTACCTGGTAGCTATGCCTAGTGGACCCCAACAAGGCCGAACAGGAAATGTAAACAATTTTGCTCGCTTTGCAGACACAGCCCGGGCACCTTCTCAGACGTCTTCCTGCTTCCACGGACAGAGTTCCTATTCTATGCATTTCCTCCAGTTCCTCTGGTGCACCAGGTCCTTCTGAAAGTCAAGTGGGACAAGACAAGGGTTATTCTTATAGCCTTCGCGTGGCTGCGCCAATGCTGGGTTGACACACTACTCGACTTGTCAGTGGCGCCTTGGCTGCTGCTCCCACCCCTCCCGGTCCTGCTCTGACAAGATCACAGTTGCTTACTCCACCAAGTGGAAGCTCCATGGTTGAACCTGGAGGAACAGGCCTGTTCGGAGCAAGTTCACCAGGTTTTGCTAGGTAGTAGGAAGCCGTCTACTAGAACTATTTACCTGGCCAAGTCGAAGCATTTCTCAGTATGGTCTTCCCAACAAGGTCTTTGGCTGACTCGGTCTTCCCTCCAGTCTGTGCTGGAATACCTGCTCCATCAGAAACAACAAGGCCTAGCCCTTGCTTTCATCAAGGTACACTTAGCAATGATCTTGGCCTTCCACACTCCAGTGAGCGGTAGGTGGGTCTTCTCACATGAGATGTCCATTTGCTTCCTTAAAGGGTTAAAAAGACTTTACCCTCAAAGTTGCAAACCAATTCCACCATGGGACCTAAACCGGATCCTGTCAAAACTCTCAGGCCTTCCCTTTGAACTGCTAGCATCAAGTCCTCTGCTGTACCTCTCCTGGAAGGTTGCCTCCCTGGTGGCAATTACCTTGGCCAGAGGAGTCTCGGCAATCAGGACCCTTACGTCAAAACCACCGAACATGGTGTTCTTCAAGGACAAGGTTCAACTACGCTCCGACCCAGCGTTTCTTCTGAAGGTGGTCTCGCAGTTCCACAATAACCAGGCTATTTTCTGCCAGTTTTCTTCCCGAAACTGCACAGGAATTCAGAGGAACGGTGTCTTTACTCATTGGACATTAGATGTGCCCCAGCCTTCTACACTGAGAAGACCAAGCCATTCTGTAAATCCATGCAACTTTTTGTGGCAATAGCAGATAGGATGAAAGGCCTACCAGTTTCAGCCCAGAGAATCTCATTTTGGATAACCTCCTGTATTTATGCAGTTAGTTTAGTGGTTCTAGTTAGTGTTAGTTGTCAGTACAGAATTAGATGCTCGTGAGAGGTTTGAATTTTTTGCTCTCCCTTTCTCCTCCATTTTTTCTAGGGAACTTGTTTGGCCTGGGTGGGCAGGCCTGGTTCACCAGGTTTCAAATGATGCCTCTTGTCGGGAGACTATCCAGATCAGCAACAGCCACTCTAAGTGTATCCCATGTTTGGGGGAGTCCCATATCTCCCAGACATGTCACTCGTGCCTGGCTCTGAAATCTAGAGTTCGGAAGCAGGTCGCAGGGAGAGTTCCAACTTCAGAAGCTTCAATTGGGTCTTCCAAGCCAGGTCAGTAGACATACACCAGCACATCTGTCTCCAGACTGATCCAGTGCCCCTCCGACCTCAGCTAAGGTCTTCCCTAAGAGGGGGAAGACTTCAGAGGACTCAGTGAGGGTCCAAAGAGGAGGAGTTTGGTCTCCCACCGCAAGAAGCCAGCTCCCAAAAGGCCCCAATCTCCTGCTAAGTCTATGGTGTTAGAGACCTCGAATTCTCAACTGCGCCCCTAATCCCTGCACCTCCTTCACTCCTGACCCCTGCATCCCCCTCCTGCACCCACATGGGGAACCTGACCTGGATGCCCAAAGCAGCTGGCATTGCTGCTCGCTCCTCCCCGGATCGCTGCTCCTCTGCCCCGCAGACCCGTAGGAAGCTGTGAGGGGGGAGCGAGGAGCAACATCAGGGCTCCCTGCATCCAGGTCACTTTCCCTGCCTGGGCTGCGTGAGGGGAGGGCAGGAGAGCAGCAGCTCCTGATGCCTCACAGCACAGCTCAGGTGGGGAAAGTGACCTGGATGCAGGGAGCCCTGGGGTGTGTGCTGGGGGGACTGTGTGTGAGGGAGAGTGTGGGGAGAGACAGCTCACAGAAGCCAAAGCACCAGCCATGTGCTGCTCCCACTAAAAGGGAACCAACCATCACACTCTCATCCTTCACATTTCTCATATGAACTATCAGGCCTTGAATTAAATTTTTGTATGAAATTGGGGCGAATTTAAAAACTGTTTAAAATGTTTTAAAAATTAAAAAATATGAAAAACTTGAATACATTTTATTTAGTGTCATTATTCATACGAGTCTCGATAGTCCTTCCCCCCACCTCCCAGGCACAGGGGCAGAGAGACTAGGATCAGGACCAGCTGTGCCTCCAAAAGACCAGGCCAACCCTCCAAATTGGACCAGACCCACATCCCTCCCCAGACCAAACAGGACCTGACCTGCATCCCTCCCCAGACTGAACCCCCTGAACTGAACCAGACCCACATGCCTCCCCAGAGCGAACTGGACCAGACCCACATCCCTCCCTAGACCAGGGGCGCTCATGGGGGGATGGGGCAGGGGGCACTGGGTCTCCCCCAGGGGCGCTGGTGGGGGCTTGGGGTGAAGGGACTCCAGTTGCTCTGCAGGGCCCAGGCCGAGAGGGCTTACCTGGAGCAAGGAGTGCCCACTGGTTCGGGTGTCCGTCCACTGGGTGCCGGTGCCACCTCCTGCCCAACGTAGTCCGGGACCCCCACGCTTCCTGGCCTCTGCTTTTGAATAAAGGCAGGGCTGGGTCGGGCAGGGGGGAGCTGTACGCTCAGCACCCTCCCACCAGCGCTGCCCCAGGGCTGGCAGGGGCCCAAGAGCCCAGGGAGGAGGCAGGGGGGCTGCACCATGGGGGAGCCCAGCTGTTTGCAGCACGTGGCAGCCAGAAACCCCAGGGCCCGCCGCCTAGCCTCCCCCTCTCCTCCTCCCCACTCGCTCCACCAAGTGGTCCGAGCCTCTGGGGGGAGGAGGTGGGGTGGGGTCGGAGCAGAGCCATAGCAACTGAGGGCTTCTCTCCACCCCTGTCTGGCCAAGAGGAGCAAGTGAGCAGGGGGGAGCTGGGTCGGGTGGAGAGGAACCAGCGCTGTGGCTGCTTGGCCGCAGCGCGCAAGTGGAGCACCGGGCCAGTGCATGGCGCCCTCTTTGGCAGGCTGCCCTGTGCATCATTGCAGGAACCCATGCTCTGACAAAGATCCTCGCCCGCATCAGTCCTGGGTACCACCCCCACTCCTGTATGCCCCCCCCCCAATATGGGCATGCTGGGCTCCTTGGGCAGCGAATTGGCAGCAATTTGCCAGACCTCTCACTCCACTGCGCCAGGAAACTAGGGTCAAACATTCTCCTCCACCAAATCCCCAACATGAGGAGGCCTTTGAAGAACAGAAGGCTAGGGAGGAAAAGAGAGGCTACCTCTCAAACCCCTGTTTCCTCTTTATCTCCAGAGAAGGTCCTGCCTCCCCCACCATGATTTCTGCCAGTTCCAGGACCTGGTGGAGAGGGTGGCAGACACCCTCCAGAGAGACGTTGTGAGGCGGTTAAGAGTCAAACACAAACTCCTGAGCATTGTGCAGTGGTCAGCACTCACCTGGATTGCACTACCCATTAATGAAGTGCTCCTGGATCCAGCAAAGACTGTGTGGCAAATTCTGCCACCATCCCACCACGTTGCAAACGGGCAGATAAGAAATTGTCCCCCCAGGGACTCAGAATTTGTCCACCCCCTTCCCCACTACTAGCATCTCCTTCCCTGGTGGTGGATGCTGTAAACGAGTGGGATAAACAGCATTACTCCCGCTCTATCCCTTAATAGAAGGACCAGAAGTCAGACCTTTATGACCAAAAGGCCTACTCATCCACGACCTTCCGATTTCGGATGGGAAAATGTAAGGCAGTCACAGCCAAGTCCGACTTCACAAGAATTACAAGTTTGCAACCTTTACTGAACATCTTCCACAGGTAGAGTGACCAGATGTCCCGATTTTATAGGGACAGTCCCAATTTTGGGGTCTTTTTCTTATATAGGCTCCTATTATCCCCCACCCCTGTTCCGATTTTTCACACTTGTTGTCTGGTCATTCTATCCACAGGGGGAGGGATAGCTCAGTGGTTTGAGCATTGGCCTGCTAAACCCAGGGTTGTGAGTTCAGTCCTTGAAGGGGCCATTTAGGGAACTGGGATAATAATCTGTCTGGGGATTGGTCCTGCTTTGAGCAGGGGGTTGGACTAGATGACCTCCTGAGGTCCCTTCCAACCCTGATATTCTATGAATGCTTCCAGGCCATCATAAAGGAAGTTAATTATTAGACAGAACAGAGGTTCCAAACCACACCCTGCCCAAACAGCTCTGTCTGAAACAAAAGAATGTGTGCTCTGCTTCATTTGCATTTAAGCAGTAAACTGAGTCCTCGAGCACAAAGGAAGTTCCAACAGGTGGGGAAACCAGGAGGAGACATCCTCCCCTGGAGACTTTTTGACTCCTGAATCACAGGTAGAAATGTTTTCTAAGAGGGGCTTGACACTATACAAATGTAGGAGACACCAAGGCACCCCTCCTCCTTCTATCTATGACCTCACCCAAAGTTCTTACCTACAGCACTGATAGATTTCCATCCAGTCTATTCTTCTGCCAGTATTTTTCCCTAAACCACATAAATCTCAGCAGGAGAATTCCTTTCACATTAGCTATGTGATGGGCATTGGCCTTTTGTCTGGATAGGACCAAGCAATTTTGGAAATCACCTAGATTCTGTCTCCATCGCAGAAGGATCAAAGGGGTCCATGATCTCTTCACAGAGATGGTTGAGATGGATTTCTGAGTATCTTACTGCTTGCTATGATGGAGCTGGTGCCTTTCCTCTCCAAATGATTATAGCATACTCTACCTGGTCACAGGCAGTTTCCACAGCATTACTCAAAAACATTCTAGTGCCTGAGATATGGAGAACTGCTACATGGGCTTTAATGTACACATCTTCTAAACACTATGCCTTGGTCCACACCCTCAGATCTCTTGTGGTGTTTGGTTTTGCTGTTCTGTCTTCAGTCTTGAACTTGATTCCGAAGCCCCCTTCTCCCTGTGAGGATACTGCTCGGGAGTCACCTGAAGTGGAGCACCCACGGGGACGCTACTCAAAGAAAAGGTTACTCACCTTGTGCACTAACTGGTTCTTTGAGGCGTGTGTCCATATGGCTGCTCCACTGCCTACCCTTCTTCCCCTCTGCTTTGGACTGTTTTGGTTGGATGTTTGGATAGAGAAGTTGCTGATGGCAGTTGGCCTACACAGCCCTCGGAGCGCAGTTGTATAGAGCGCATGAGCGGACTGAACAGATTCTAATGGAAAATTTCCAGACAAGGCCTCAAGAGGCGCATACGCACCTGAAGTGGAGCACCTATAGGGGGCCTGTGATGGGGTGGTCATAGCACATCAGCCTAGAAGGGGTTAATGAGACCAATTATCTGGATAGTCCACAGCTGAGGGGAATTAGCTGGCCTAAGTAATCCCTGAATAATGCTCCACCCCAGATGGGAAGGAGCAGGCGAGGTAAGCTAAAGCCAGGAAGCTGGCAGTAGAATGGGGCTGCAGTGAGGAGTCTGTAGCCACTCTGGACAGTTGAGAGGGAAAGAAGGAAATTAGGTGGCAGGGTGCAGGAAAAGGTGGCAAGGTTTAAGGGGGTGCAGACCTTGGCTGCTGATCAGAGGGTTCCTAAGCTGGAACCCAGACTAGACAGCAGGCCCAGGTTCCCCTACCAGCCACTGGGGAAGAGGCCTGGTCCAGGCAGGTGACGGGGTGATGGCCATCTTGGAGGAAGAGACTTTGATACCTCAGAAAGGGAAACACACATGACCTGCCCGGAGGGCCAAGCCACGATGACAGAGCACCCTGGCAGAAGAGGGTGAGAGAGAGAGGAGGCAGCAGGTGTGTGGTGACCAGCAGAGGGGGGTGTCAGACCTGGAAAAAGCTAATCCCCAGTGCGGACAGGAGGAGGTGCCCTAGCGGTGAGAGCATCCTGTGGGGCAGGGAGACATCTCGAAGAACCACAGCCCCTGTCCAAGGTGTAACCTCGTCTTCCTTTTCCCTGACACCCACAGATGCTTCAGGAGCTCGTGGGCGGCTGGGTTCTTGTTGGGCCAGGTACTTTAGAACCAGTCTGGCCAGCTCTTAGGGTGCATCTTGGAGCTGGTGCCATTCAGGATGGGAGAATGCTTGGAATGCATTACTCAGTTTGAGATGCCCTGCATGTGAATACCAAGGAAGGTAGAGGAGAGTTTCCATCTAAGGGATGAAATTGAGCTGCCATGCGGTCAGCAGGGAAGGGTGGGTGTGGTGGTGGTTGCAACTGTGCCAAGCTGGAGGGGCCTGTTGGCTCTGGACAAGTGTGTATGGAGACAACACCATCGCCATGCTGAAGAGCAAACACCGGGCTGGTGATAAGAGGCAAAGGCAGGTCCCTCCCTGGGTTGGTGCTGGGAGGCTGCAGGGAGGGGCAGGTTATCCTGTTCAACCCCACGCTCGCCCCCTCACTGATCCCTGGCAAACAACAGATCTGGGCCTGGCAGACACACATGCTGGCTGGGCCTTGGGTTTCTGGCCTTTGGAGCTGAGCTGCTCCATGACCCATGGCCCCTTGGGTTGTGGCCAGGCTTGAGGGGGCCACTGTGCTTCACCACTTGGTAATGAACCTGCTGGTGAATTCCAGCCTTGGCGTGTGGCTTGGTGCAGGGCTCCAGCGTTGCCCGCGGGTGGCACTGGGTTCTGGTTCATGATGAGCCACAAACTCCATGTCCGGTCTGCACCCGAATTCCCAGCTGCCTTATCAACAGGAGACCAAGTCCCAGTGCAGCTGGCTCCATGACGAGGTGGCTGTGCTGAGTCCCATGCAGCCCCAGCCTGCAACGTGTTTGCCCCCATTCCAGCTGCTGATGGCAGCCATCCCAGCAGCTGCCCCAGGGCTGATCCCCCAGAGGGTAGAAGGCTCCATGCTGTGCAGGGCAAACTCCAATGGGGCAAATGGTGGGTGAGCCTGTCTCAGGCCCATAGCCCTCAATTTCTTTGCCCTGCCCTCCCCACCCCTCCACCCCCGGAAGAAGATGTGTTCCAGTCCCCTCATCCCTGTTTCTTAATCTGAGTTTCCTCAGGTGAGTCCTTGTAGGCCTAAGGGGCCAGCGGGCCGTATTATTGACTGCGTTTCAGCTAAGTGAAGTTTGGCAACTGCATTGTGTTGCTGCTACAATAAAAGATGGGTAAGCCTGGTAAGAAAGTGTCTGCAGAGAGGGGCCTCTGCAGGGAGCCCTACAAAGTGGGGACACAGGGGTCGATGCTGGAGTTTCCATGCCAGACCCTGCCTACCTGTCCAGAGAGGAAAGAGTCCTTTCGAACTGAGGGAAAGGAGAAAGCTGCTTTTAGAGCACAAGAGAGTGTGGATGGGCTGCCCAGAGCTGGAAGGTTCCTCGAGCCCAGAAGCAACCTTAGAAGGACTGTCCAGGGACTGCAACGCTACTGCAGGGTCAAGGGGAACTCCTAGGGCTTGTCTACCCTTGAAACGGTACAGCAGCGGCAGCACCGCAGCTGCGCCATGGTAGCTCATCAGTGTGGACACTCATCAGAGCGATGGGTGGGGGGGGTTTCTCCCTTTGGCGCCATTAATCCACCTCCCCGAGAGGTGGTAGCTAGGTCGGCAGAATTCATCCATTGACCTAGCTCTGGCCATGTCTATGCTACAAAATTATGTTGACCTAACTTATGTCGGCACACAGGCACTGCAGTCATTAAATCGCTTGTGTGCGCGCACGCTTGGCTCCTTGTGCCGGCGGGGTGTGTCCTCACCAGGAGCGCTTGTGTTGATGGTATCGTCAGTGTGGGGCACTGTGGGACAGCTCCTGAAAGCCAGTAACTGTGACATAAGCAACGCAACATCTACACCAACACTGCATCGCCCTAGCTACAGCGACCACGACTGTCTGCCGCTCGGGAAGGTGGGGTTACAAAATCAGCGTAGAGATGTGTCACGGAGTATTGGGGAACTCAGGGCCCTGCACCCCCGGCTTCCTGCGATTCACCATGACTCTCAGCCAGCCAGTAAAGCAGAAGGTTTATTTGGATGACAGGAATACAGTCCAAGACAGGTCTTGCAGGCCCAGACAACAGGACCCCCTCAGTTAAGTCCAGCTTGGGGTCCCAGGGCATCCCAGCTCACCCCCCTTTCGGGGGGGGTCAGAGCCATCTCTGCCTCCCAGCCATCTCTCCAGCTCGCTTCCAGCACTCTGCCTTCAGCGACCCCTCCCACAGCCTTTGTTCAGTTTCCCAGGCCAAGGAGTCACCTGGCCTCCAACCCCTTCCTGGGCTCCCATGCTACACGCCCAGGTATTCGCCCTCGGGCAGACTCAGACTCCCATCCCCCAATGCAGACTATCCAGCCACACTCCCCTGTCAGCATTCACACACCACAGTAAGAACAGGCCCAGTTCGTCACAAGATGCACTTCCGTCAGCGGGAGCCAAATTTGAGTGAAGATGCTTCGCAGTTACGCACGAGGTTAGGTCGATGTACGCTGTCCTTTCATCACCCCTAACCTTGTAGTGTAGATCAGGCCTCTGTTTACACCAGTGGTGCTGGAACCGGGGGGGGGGGGCCTGGCCCATCCACTTTTCACTAGGGCGGACAGACCCTGCCCCCTTCCCCTCTTCCCCCTGAGACCCCGCCCTCCCGCCAAGCCAGCCGGGGAGCCTGGGCAGCTGTGGGGAGCCGCAGCGAACCCTCCACCTGCCTGCAGTGCAGAGAGGCTTGAGAGCAGCCCCCGGCCGTGTCCCCACTCCCCCGGTAGGTGGAGGGTCCATGACTCCGCAACAGCTTCCCACAGCTGCCTGCACGGCTCTCCTCAACCCAGCTCTGGCTGGGGGGGACCCTCAGAACCGCAGCCCGACCACGGCAAGAGCCAGGTGGGCAGCTGTGGCGAGCCTGGGTCCCTCCACCTGCCCTGGGCAGGGGGTCTGGAGGGCGGGCAGTAGGCTGTTTTTGCCCCCCCCACCCCGTGTGTGTGTGTGTGTGTGTGTGTGTGTGTGTGTGTGTGTGGGTTCCCCGGCCCCGCTCCAGCTTCCAGCTTGGCTGGGAGTGGGGTCTGAGGGGCAGGGGTGGTGACCCCTGGCCCCCTCACTTTTGGGAGGACTCCGGCCCCTTGGTCTACACGGGGGGCTAGGTCTACCTAACTATGGCACACACGGGTGTGGATTTTTCCTATCCCTGAGCAACATAGCTGGGTCAATTTAACTTTGGATTGTAGAGCTGGCGCTACGTTGACAGGCAACAGGGTTGTGAGCCCCATCTCTGTTAAAGCTGATAAGACCTTTTGTTTTCCTTGGCCGATGTATGCACAATACTGGTGGAAGGGGAGCTGATGTGGTTTTTATCACATCTGGATTTTGCAATTGGAAAAATGCCCTTTCTCTGGGCAAAGGCTTAATCAGATATGAATGCAATGGCTGATTGGACTGCAGCAAGGCAAAGAGAATCTGTTGCTATTTCTACATTTCTGTGACTATCAGGATCTAGACACCCCAAGGGGAGAACAGGGGATCTAAACCCCCCCAAAGAATGTGCAATTTAATCTACTGGCTGCATGCATTGTGTGTAAATATGTCAGGTCAAGTCTCTTATGAAGGCTTGTAATGTTCTGACCCGAAGGTCATTATGAGATGTGTACAGACTGCATTTGTGTATGTAACCCTTCTGCCCATTCAATATCTAGGGGTTCCGTTTCCATAACACCAGTATTGGTCCTGCCATGAGGGCAGGGGACTGGACTCGATGACCTCTCGAGGTCCCTTCCAGTCCTAGAATCTATGAATCTACAACACAATGCAAAACCGGCTCGAGCCCCCACCCAGTGACCTGGAACAATTACATACCACCCCCCGGGCGCCTCTAAGAGGCAACACTTCCCCTCTCACAAGCACGGAGTCTGAGCGTAGCAGAAAATGTTTAATAACATGAGGTAAACGACATCAGCATTAAATTGGGAAAACACCACAAACAGGATTAATAACACAAACCATGAGCAAAAGACCCACCCCCAAAGTCCCACACCCCAAAAGTCTCTGTCCCTGGTCAGTGCAGCCCCAGAGTTGAAAAGTTTATCTGCAGAGTCTTACCTGACCCCGTCCCCAGCCTGGGTAGAAATGGGGGGAAGAAAGGGGCACGCGGGGTATTAAGGGGCACCTTACATGGTCCGAGGCCAACTGCCCCGCCTCTCCATGGGGTTCTGCTGCAGCCTTCACCACCAGCTGCTCCGCTCCTCCAGATGTCCTGTGAGCCGCTCCAGCCGTCCCACAAACTGCTCCGCTCGCCATCCCGTGGGCCACACCAACCGTCCCACAAACTGCTCTGCTCTGCCAGCCGCTTAGCAATAAATCTTCAGGCTCCCCTACTAGTTAACACAGCACTCAGCTCTTAGGGATTTCAGCTTGTAGTAAGGCAGCCCCAGTGCTGGTGCACCATTGGCCCAAAGCGAATTCAGCTCAGCAGCCTGTAACTAGACTCTTAATGTAATAAAAATTAGCTCTGCTATTCAATAACGCAATGCAAGAGAGAGGAGATGGTGCAATTGTTGTTTCAGGCTCTCGAAGGGGGCCCATACCATCAAGTACAAATACCTGTCCCCTCCCTCTCTCCATTCACTGGGAGTTGGAACCCATGCTCCTTGTCTAGCAAGTGCTACTTAGTTAATGGTGAGAGTCTTTGTCATACAACAGCTCCACTGGCGTTGATTCACATAATCAGGGTAACAACAATTTATTCTTCCTGCCCCAATAACAGAGAAACTGGGGATCCCACACCAGCCAAAGTAACCACTTTCGGTTGCTATGGGCTCATGCTAGGTGGTGGGTGTGCCTATGCAAACAAGATCAGCCCCTGAAGTTCTTTTCCACACTCGCCATAATTCACCACCAGATGTCAGGGTAGAGCTCATCCTGACTCTGCTTACATGTCAATGTAACACTCATCATTTGTGCTGCAACATTCAGCTCCACCTCACTACAGGCAGGGAGGGGCCGCCTTCCCCTCCAGAGACTAGCTCCTAGTAACTAGCATTGTACGACCCAGGAAAAGACAATGGTGGGCTATTAAAGTTAATGGGAAAACACTGCAACAGCTTGAAATTGGAAAAGAAAGCCCCAGTCTTGGAAAACTAAGAAAGGAGGGATTTTTCCCCACCCTGAATAACCATGAGTGAATGTGCCAAGACAAGGTGAAAAAAAACCTTTTCCAAACAGGCTTTTCAGCCCCTAGAAACTTGAGGAACCTCCAAGATTTGATGTGGCAGATCCAGCATACAAAACATTGACAAATTTTATGATTTCAGTTTACTCACTCGCTCAACAACACTGAATTATGAATGTGATGCTTATTTTAATCAACTTTTTTTCAGGTGCTACAATTGCTGCTTTTGTCTCATCCTCACGAATGGTAAGAAACAGTATTTTAAAACCTTAGCAAAAATTATCCAGTTTGCTGTGATAAACGAGTTGCTTCTGAGAGGATATCACGAGATCATCAACTTCAGAGACTAAGGCCAGATCTACACGACAGACCTATATCGGTTTAACGACGTCACTTACTTACACTAACCTGAGTGACTTAGTTATACTGACCTAGCCGCCGTGTAGACAGCGCGATGTCAATGGGAGAGCGGCTACTGCCAACATAGCTACTGTCTCTGGGGAGGTGGATTAACTATGCTGTCGGCGTAGGAACAGCTTCACTTGAGCACTGCAGCTGTGCTGATGCAGCATTTTAAGTGTAGACCTACTCTAAACCGTTCATCCGGAATTTTCTTCCATCTGCATAGATTTACTGCAGGACAAGAACCAAAATTCAAGGATGCGCTGAAAACCGCTCTGAAAAATGCAAAGTCCATTTCTGTTGAGATTCAGAATGAAATAATCGATATTATGAGGATAGTTTTGAAAGATATTGTTGAAAATATTCTGAAAAATGGTGGTGTCCAGTTCTTCTGCCTGCCATGTGACATGACAAGGGATGCTGTGAATATAGAAAATTTCCCACCATTTCATGCTACTCTGTTGATGGCAAAGCCAAGGACTTATTGGACTAGCCCCATTGCATGGCCTCACTGCTGAAGATCTCTCACAATAAATTTTGAAAGACCTCCACTGAGTCTTGACCCTCAAAATACTTTGTTCTTGCTCTGATGGTGCCAAAGTTATGTTCAAAGTTATGTTGAAGTTCTTCACAGGCAAGTTATCAATTCCATGCAAAGGAAGGGCACAAATGCTTTTGCAAGAGAAATTAAACAAGCAAATACCTGACACTCAGTGCTTGACTCATCAGTTACATCTGGTGGTTACTCGTGTGTGGGAAGAAAGAACTCAGCAGTGCCAAATATGTTCTAAAATTGTAACTCTATACAAATTATTTTCACAGACCCAAGGTGAGTCTTCTGTACATAGGCAGCACCTGCAAAAACTCATGGAAACAAGCTGGACAGGTCACTTGAAAATCTTGGGAATAATCTTCAATAATTGGGAAGAGATTCAGAGTTTTCTGTCAACATTTGTGAGTGGATATGTCCATTGAAGCAAGAGGGCTGTTGGCAGTTACAGAATCATCCAAATTCTTGTTCTTAGCTGAGGTTATGAGAATGATTTTAAAAGATTTTGCTCCTGTGAACGTTTACCTTCTAAAGGACCCAATGTGCCTTGCTAATGTAGGTGAATTGATAACTTGCCTGTGAAGAACTTCAACCAAAGAGACATTTGAAGATTTTTTCTGAGATTTCACCCAAGCACCGTTTTGAAAGATGCATGTGATGAAGCATCAATATTAAGAAGTGCCACCCAAAAAGCCACGGTACCGCTCCCAAAATGTCAAGATTTCATAGTCATTGAGCACTTACCAGGATTCCAAAGCATAAATGGGCATCAGTGGTCCCAGATTTCTCAGGAATTGATTGATGAAACCACTGGTGATTTTCTGAGGAGAACTCCATGTTATACAAAACCTTGTCAGCAACCTATTCCACCAGCTCTCCAGAAGTCTTGAAATTGGAATCACTGTGTGCTTGCTCGGATTAGAGATTGAGAAGGTGAAAGCTGAAATGCCTTTCTTTAAACCGCTGACAGATACGAGAAATTGCAAAGCATTTGAAGAAGTTTGAGCTGTTGCCAAGGAATTAAAGGAGGCTTTCCCATGGCATTTTAAAAATGTCTGTAGTAGTCTTGTTGTTTGGAGCATCAGCTGTGGTTTGTAACATTTCCTTTTCTTGTTTGAAAATAATGTTATCACACCAAAAGATGAGCATGACCCATGAAAGAAAGGGAAGCCTAATTGTCCTGTCATATGAAAATGCTTTTACTTCAGAACTGACCCTGGATGTCTTTGTGGAAAAACTCAGACACCATTATCCAAGAAAATGTCAGGTTTCGTTTTATGACCAGTATCAGAGGGGTAGCCGTGTTAGTCTGAATCTGTAAAAAGCAACAGAGGGTCCTGTGGCACCTTTGAGACTAACAGAAGTACTGGGAGCATAAGCTTTTGTGGGTAAGAACCTCACTTCTTCAGATGCAAGTAATGGAAATCTCCAGAGGCAGGTATATATCAGTGTGGAGATAACGAAGTTAGTTCAATCAGGGAGGGTGAGGTGCTCTGCTAGCAGTTGAGGTGTGAACACCAAGGGAGGAGAAACTGTTTCTGTAGTTGGATAGCCATTCACAGTCTTTGTTTAATCCTGATCTGATGGTGTCAAATTTGCAAATGAACTGGAGCTCAGCAGTTTCTCTTTGGAGTCTGGTCCTGAAGTTTTTTTGCTGTAAGATGGCTACCTTTACATCTGCTATTGTGTGGCCAGGGAGGTTGAAGTGTTCTCCTACAGGTTTTTGTATATTGCCATTCCTGATATCTGACTTGTGTCCATTTATCCTCTTGCGTAGTGACTGTCCAGTTTGGCCAATGTACATAGCAGAGGGGCATTGCTGGCATATGAAGGCATATATAACATTGGTGGACGTGCAGGTGAATGAGCCGGTGATGTTGTAGCTGATCTGGTTAGGTCCAGTGATGGTGTTACTGTGTAGATATGTGGGCAGAGTTGGCATCGAGGTTTGTTGCATGGGTTGGTTCCTGAGTTAGAGCTGTTATGGTGCGGTGCGTGGTTGCTGGTGAGAATATGCTTAAGGTTGGCAGGTTGTCTGTGGGCGAGGACTGGCCTGCCTCCCAAGGTCTGTGAAAGTGAGGGATCATTGTCCAGGATGGGTTGTAGATCACTGATGATGCGTTGGAGAGGTTTAAGCTGAGGACTGTAGGTGATGGCCAGTGGAGTTCTGTTGGTTTCTCTTCTGGGCCTGTCTTGTAGCAGGAGGCTTCTGGGTACATGTCTGGCTCTGTTGATTTGTTTCTTTATTTCCTTGTGTGGGTATCGTAGTTTTGAGAATGCTTGGTGAAGATCTTGTAGGTGTTGGTCTCTGTCTGAGGGGTTGGAGCAGATGCGATTGTACCTCAGTGCTTGGCTGTAGACGATGGATCGTGTGGTGTGACCGGGGTGGAAGCTGGAGGCATGAAGGTAGGCGTAGCGGTTGGTGGGTTTTCGGTATAGGGTGGTGTTAATGTGGCCATCGCTTATTTGTACGGTGGTGTCCAGGAAGTGGACCTCCCGTGTAGATTGGTCCAGGCTGAGGTTGATGGTGGGGTGGAAGCTGTTGAAAGCATGGTGGAATACATCTGCAATAGCAGATGTAAAGGTAGCCATCTTACAGCAAAAAAACTTCAGGACCAGACTCCAACGAGAAACTGCTGAGCTCCAGTTCATTTGCAAATTTGACACCATCAGATCAGGATTAAACAAAGACTGTGAATGGCTATCCAACTACAGAAACAGTTTCTCCTCCCTTGGTGTTCACACCTCAACTGCTAGCAGAGCACCTCACCCTCCCTGATTGAACTAACCTCGTTATCTCCACACTGATATATACCTGCCTCTGGAGATTTCCATTACTTGCATCTGAAGAAGTGAGGTTCTTACCCACGAAAGCTTATGCTCCCAGTACTTCTGTTAGTCTCAAAGGTGCCACAGGACCCTCTGTTGCGTTTTATGACCAGTGTTTGTTACATATGTTATTTTCATGACCAGCACTTTCATGTTAAGATCTATAGTTCTGAATCTTTGAATTATTTGAATGCTTGAATATTTCTTATACTGAACAAGTGCATAAATACGTATCTTGTTTTTCGTACGCAGTTTGGTTGTAGCTGTGTTGATCCCAGGATATTAGAGAGACAAGGTGGGTGAGGTAATATCATGTATTGGACCAACTTCTGTTGGTGAGAGAGACAAACTTTCAAGCCACACAGAGCTCTTCTTCAGGTCTGGGAACCCCAACAGAAGATATTTCCATCTTCTCTTTTAGTTTTTCTCATCTCATAAAAATAAAGTTTAAAAAAAGGGGTTCTGATTGCACTTTTTGTTTTTTTAACCAAGTACAATAACTTCTGCCCCGAGGTGCTGGAACAATTGGTATACAGGGGGGCTGAGAGCCATTGAACCGAACTGTAAACCCTGTATATGATGGGAACCACTTCAAGTCAGAGGCTTGGCAGCATCCCTACTTCCAGCACCAATGCTTCTGCCCCTAGGAGTGAGATGGCTCTAGGGAGGTTACAAAGTGGCAGAGGTGCTGGAGGGATGAGCAGAGATCTATTTCATTTGGGCACCGTGGCTGGGATGAAATGGCCCCTAGTGCTGGGATGCTCCTTTTCCTGGGGACAGAGAGCCCAGTACCAGAGTCCCTCCTTGTGCTGGGAGCTGGGAAGTCGCCACTGGTCCTTTCCCTAACCCAAAAAGATGTTCTGGCCAAGCCAGGTGGGCAGGGGCTAGATAGAATCATTGGCTGTGCAAGGGAGTCCTGAGATGGGAGTTGAAGGTTCCACCCAGAGCAGCTGAGCCGGGATCTCCTCACTCTCAGGGCCCGTGTGATCTGCCTCAGATCCCCACTGTCCAGCCCCAGACACACAAGCCCTGCTCCCCCATGGACTGCTCTTAGCTTACTCCCCCCTCTGTCTGCCTGTGACCTGGGCCCTGCAGTGATCACAATCAATACCAGGCCTCCTGGAGCCCAAGCGGGGAGAAAAGCATTAACCCAGTCCCATGGAGTGTATTGGGCTCCCACTGTGTTCCAGGGACTGAGCACTGGCTACTCCCCCCAACACACACCCAAGGGAATGTTCAACGCAAGAGGAAGGCAGCTCATTCGGAACAGATACAAGATCAGTTTTCATTCAGCGTGTGATCTGCCGGCCGTGCAATGGGGTTGAGGTCGAGAATGTCACACCATTCCCTGACAGACTGGACGTGTGTATGGATAACGGGAGTAGCCGGAGTTAACAGCTCTGCTGACAGTTTGGGAAAGAAGAAAGAAAACCTCCTGCTGCTGAGTTTATGACACAAGATCTTCATAGGGGTAGATTATCCCCCAGCTGTTGCTGCAGGGCTCAGACACCTGCCTCTGCAGCAGCCGGTGCTGGGCCCTGCCAACGCGAGGATCCTGGGGTAAATGGACCTCAACTCCAATCCAGTCCAGCAGCCCCTGTGTTCTGACAGCCCCGCGCCCACCCTTGCAGTACAGCTAGGTCTGCGCTGTGATGAATGCAGGTGAATCCATGCTGCTGGAAACACAGACCCTCAGGCTCCCTAGGACCTTGCCCATGCTGGCTGGTGTTACCCATCTGCCTGCCTAGCCCTTGAGTTAGAAACACCACAGCTCAGTTACCCAGGAAATGGGATCCCCACCTCTTCTCCCCGAGTCTTGCAAGCTAGCAGTCTGCCTGGCTAGCCCGGGGCCCCCTAGTCTAGGGTTGCCAACTTTCTAATCGCACAAAACTGAACACCCTAGCCCTGCCCCTTCCCCAAGGCCATGCCCACCTTCCCTGAGCCCCTGACCCCCACTTGCTACATTCCCTCTCCCCAACCCTCACTGGGCTGGGGTGGGGGGAGGGCTCTAACTGGGAGTGGGGCTCTGAATGAGGGGTTTGGGGTGCAGGAGGGGGCTCCAGGCTGGGGCAGAGGGGTTCAGGGTGTGGGCTGGGGCAAGGAGTTGGAGTGTGGGGCAGGGGTGAGGGATGAGGGGTTTGGCGTACAGAAGGGAGCTCTGTGTTGGGGTGGGGGCTTGGGGTTGGGGCACGGGCTTACCTCCAGTGGCTCCCAATCAGCGGCACAGCGGGGGCATTAAGGCAGGCTTCCTACCTGTCCTGACTCCGCGCTGCGCCCTGGCCGTGGTCAGCAGGTCTGGGTCCTAGGCGGAGGCACAGCAGGCAACTCTGCACTGCTCTCGCCCGCAGGCACTGCCCCCGCAGCTCCCGGGGGGGCAGCACATGGAGTCAGGACAGGTAGGGACTAGCCTGCCTTCGCTCTGCTGTCAGGGTCCTTTTCGACTGCAGGTGCCATTCAAAAACCAGCTGCCTGGTCCCCCTAGTCCTGTCCCACAGCGCAGCTGAGACATCAAGCAGGGAGCTGGCCCAAGTGTGCAGTCAGCCAGCAGCAGAGCTGGGGCCAGAGCCGGGCGTCCTGGCTGCCAGCCCCCCACCCCCGGCTGGGCGAGAGCCCCCCAGTCATTGCTCGGGGTATATGGCTGCAGCAGGCAGCCCCAGTGGTGCTGGGTGCTGCATCACTGAGACATGGGCCCTGCGGGGGGAGCTCCCCCCGCCCCCCAGCAGCTGGGCAGGGGGGGGCTGAACTCCACCCAGCAGGCCCAAGGCCTGCCCTTGAGCCACGTGACTCATTAGGCCGGGAGGCCCAGGCTCAGCATGCGCGGCCTGTGTTGGGCCAATGGCCATCGCGCCCTCCACTTCCCCCCCGCGCCGTGAGCGCTCCCCACGTGCGTCCACAACCAGGGGGCGGGGCTGAGTGCACTGATCCCGCCCACCCCCGTTCTCATTGGCTCCCAGCTGCAGAGAACTCCTGCGCCCACCGACCGCTCTGAGAGTCGGCTGGCCAATCATTGAGCGGGATGAGGGCGGAGCCTGCGCTTGAGCCGGCAGGGAATGGGCTGGCTGGGCTGAGAGCTCAGGTAGGTAGGTAGGGCCAGGGCTGGGTCAGAGGGCGGAGCAGGTTCACAAGGGGCTGGGGTCGGAGCTGTAGCTGGGGGCTCAGGCTATGGGGTGCAGGATCAGAGAGGGCTGGGGGTTGGAGCTGTAGCTGGGGTTATGGGGGGCAGGTTCACAAGGGTCTGGGGGTCGGAGCTGTAACTGGGGGCTCAGCTACAGGGTGCAGGATCAGAGAGGGCTGGGAGTTGGAGCTGTAGCTGGGGTTATGGGGGGCAGGTTCACAAGGGTCTGGGGGTGGAGCTGTAACTGGGGGCTCAGCTACGGGGTGCAGGATCAGAGAGGGCTGGGGGTTGGAGCTGTAGCTGGGGTTATGAGGGGCAGGTTCACAAGGGTCTGGGGGTCGGAGCTGTAACTGGGGGCTCAGGCTATGGGGTGCAGGATCAGAGAGGGCTGGGGGTTGGAGCTGAAGCTGGGGTTATGGGGGGCAGGTTCACAAGGGGCTGGGGGTCGGAGCTGTAGCTGGGGACTCAGGCTATGGGGTGCATGATCAGAGAGGGCTGGGGGTTGGAGCTGTAGCTGGGGTTATGGGGGGCAGGTTCACAAGGGGCTGGGGGTCGGAGCTGTAGCTTTGTGGCTGGGGTTATGGGGGTCAGAATCAGAGAGGGCTGCGGGTCGGAGCTGTAGTTCTAGTACTGGGGTTATAGAGGGCAGATTCAGAAGGGGCTGGGGCTATGGGGTGCAGGATCAGAGAGGACTGAGGTTGGAGCTGTAGCTGGGGGCATTACTGGGACAGCTGACCCTAGGAACTGGGAATACAGGGGGCAGGTTTGGAAGGGTGTGAAGGGCGGAGCTGTAGTTGCTTTGGGAGGCTTGGTCATGGTGGAGACTGGGCCACTGGCAGCCCCTTTCCAGTTTCTAGAGACAGCACCGACCCCTGGAGTTCAAGGCTGCAGCTGGGACCCAGGTGCCCGGGGAGGCTGCCCCCAACCACAGGCCTGCGTAGCCCATGAAGAAGTGCTCCCTGGTTGGAGTGCCATCTCCCCCAGTTACACCCACATCCTGCTAGTGTCACCACTGCCTTGTCTGGGCTACGCCTAATCCAGGCCTTGGCTCAGGCAGACTCTGGAGGCAGCAAACTGGACCTAGAGTGCACTGTGTCCCCAGGAGCCTCGTGGCTGGATCGGACAGGCTGTCCCCCAGCCCTGCCCTCTGGGGCATCTTGCAGAGAAGGGACCAGGTGACGGGGTTGCCTGCCGTAGCAGGGCCTGGACTCGATGCCCCAAGAGGTCCCTTCTGCCTCTAGGTCCTGTGACCCCAACTGGATTCCAGGGGCTACATTGTGGCTGCCCCAGCCAAGTCCCACTGCGGGGAGAGCCTCTGCCTCAGGCCTGAGCCCTGATCTGAGCTGGGGGGCTCATGCTCTGTAGGGCCAGCCACAGAGTGGGCTTTCAGCTGAACGGGCCTGTCCCCGGCTGTCGGTGAGCTCATGGGTTCAGCTCTTGGTTCAACCCCTGGTCATGGCTGGACAGACATGGCCCTGGCATGTGACACTATGTGTGTTCTCTTCCTCCTGGACCTGGATATGACGGGCACAGGGGGCAGATTTGAGGGAGATCACACCCCCCCCCCAATGGAGGAGGAGCCGGGGGCCAAGGCAGGCATGGATGGTGCTGTACAGTGAGGCAAGTGGTGTACAGTGAGGCAAGCCCTGCCCAGAGGAGCTAGTGCTGTACACTACGCTGCACCGTGCCAGGACCCCTGTGGCCTGGGTGGGGCAGTGGTGCGGCATTCAGTGCAGGTGCCATGAAGTCTGGAGTGGGTGAAGGAGATTAAAGAGCGTGGACAGGGAATAGAGAGGGTGGGAGGGGCCTGGAGCTGGGCTGTATTTGTGCAGAGCCCGAAAAGCAAGCTGGATGCAGAAGAAGCTGGTCTGCAGCCGGGGTTAGACTGAACTGGAGCAGAGCTGAGGTGAGACTGGGGGTGGCCGAGGGGAAGGGAGGCTGTGGTAGCTGAGAGGGACCCAGAGGTTTATCGAGTGGGAAGGATGTGGGAGAGAAAAGCCCCAAGACTTGGTTACAAGCTGGACAGAGGGGCTGAGCCCTTTGGGGTGGGGGAGCCAATAGTAAAAGAGTGGGGGCAACCAGAGGCACTAAATGCAACTGGGGAGGAGGTGGCTAGTGAAGAGGGCAGGGGTCAGACATTGGGTGGGTGGGTGAGTGTTGGCAGTTAGTAGAGACACCTCCCCCTCTCCTTCTGCCCCCTCCCCATCCTGTGCTGAGGTAGTCCACCTTCGGCAGAGGGGGGAGTGTGGTCCCTGCTGTGTGGCCAGCAGAGGGAACACATGTCTGGGGGTCAAAGCTGTGGGCCCCTGGCTTTTAAAAACAATTCCCTTGTTGGCAGATCATTATAGTCCTGTTGCGCCATCTGAGAGGCCAGGGTGCAGGTTCGAGGCTGGGGCTTCTGGGCACTGGATGGAACAGTGTGCAGCAGTGGGTCCAAGTGAGTCACCCCCCCCAAGCCACTGCCTCCTGAGCCAGTGCACTGCCGGAGCGCTTCGCTTTGGAGCCCAGGGAAAGGCACTGGACTTGTGCCCTTTGCTCCTGCTCATTGGGGGATACAGAAGCGCTGGGAGAGTTGGAGACAGACAGACGCACGCTCTCTCGCTCACTTCTTGCACTAGACGTTCAGTTCCAGTTTAGCCTGGTGGGTTCCATGGGCAAGTAGGCAGCTGGCCGGGCTCGCTAACCTAGCCGTCAAAGGCAGAACGAATTCCAGCAGCTGGGACCTGAACTGAGATAGCGTCAGATTGGCAATGAGGCACAGATATTTGCCAGGGAGGAGGATTGGCATTGGAACAACTTCCCCGGGGAAGAGCTGGTTTCGCCATCACCCAGAGGTGGGATGTGTGTGAGAGCCCCATCCCTCAGCCGGCAGTTCTGGGTCCATGCAGGAGTCCCTGGGTGGGGTCTGCAGCCTGGGCTCTGCTGGGGATCAGACTAGGTAAGAAAGGTCCCTTCTGGCTGAGGTAGCGAGATCTTTGTCACGGTTTAAAACTCTCACTGAACTTTCCAAACCTGGGAACCTAAATCTGGGTCCTGGTCCAGGCACTGCCAGGAGTGGCCTGGTGGTTGCTGCCCCTTTGTGGGTCCCCGCAGATGTTTCTCCTACTCCAGGCTGGGAGTGAGGCAGGGCTCAGCTATGCCAGTCCATGCCGGGTGTGCAGATGTGTATGACATGCTGTCCAGTGGCACAGAAGGTGCCAGCTCTGCTCTTCTCCATCCCACGTCACAGCAGGGCTCTAGCACCACTCACCCAGCTTCTCCGTCTCTGGCAGAGACCTCCTAGCACTCACAGGGGCCTCAGGGCAGACTGCTGCCTCCGTGCTGCTCTGCACGATGGACTGGGGGCCTCGGAGCTTGGCAGGAGCTGGCTCCCTGGGCTTGGGCTGGGCCGGTTTCTTGCTGTTGGGGCTGAGATGTTGGTGCCTGTGTCTGCAGATCCCAGCAAAGTTGGGAGGGGGAAGGTTAGCTCAGGTACCTCGTGGGTGTTAGAATAATAGAATATCAGGGTTGGAAGGGAACTCAGGAGGTCATCTAGTCCAACCCCCTGCTCAAAGCAGGACCAATTCCCAACTAAATCATCCCAGCCAGGGCTTTGTCAAGCCTGACCTTAAAAACCTCTAAGGATGGAGATTCCACCACCTCCCTAGGTAACCCATTCCATTGCTTCACCACCCTCCTAGTGAAAGTTTTTCCTAAGATCCAACCTAAACCTCCCTGTACAAGGGTTTGCCAGGGCTCGACCCTCTCCGGGGCTCACTACACACCGGTGAGCTTGGGAAATTCATCCGGCCGTGGGGTCTCCCTCGGCAGCTCTTGCTGTAACCGGAAGAACACGGTAAGCCTGGCCCTGCTCAGAGCGGGCAACAATGCTACGTCAGGAGCTCAGAGCCTCAGTCAGGGCTGAGCAACAAACGATTACAAAGTATTAAGCCCAGGCCCTAGGTCAGGGCAGGGCAACAAACACTGAGTCAGGAGCTCAGAGCCTCAGTCAGGGCTGAGCAACAATAGTAGGCCCCAAGCCTCAACAGGCCTGGGAGAGGGGGAGACTGCCACCCACGGGTTGGGTGGCCGGGGGGACGCAGGCCCTCCCACTCCACTGCATCCCAGCTCGGGGCCTTAGCAGCGGCAGACGGCCCACTGCTTAGTCAGTGGGGATCCTGGCCACAACACACTGACATAGGCTCTGGCAATGTTGCAGCCAGACTGGGGTCAGCTGCCCCTGGCTAATTCCACACTCCCCCTCAGGGTCCACTTGGTGTCGGCCTCTGGGGGATCCAGGACCATGGGTTCGTCAGGGCAGGGATTGATCGGTGCGTCCGGCAGCTCCTCCGGATAGCGGGCGCAGGGCAGGCCCAGCGGCCGCCCTGGGCCGCGGAGTTTTCCCAGCCACAAGCTAGGCTGGAGACGTCTGGTCTCTCTGGCTGCTGGGGTCTTACTGAGGGCGAGCCTTTATACTTCTGGGTCGCTGCCTGACCCTCTGGGGGGTGGGCTCTGAGCTCCCTCACTCTGGCCCGAGGCGGCGGGGAGCCACACCGGCTCACTACACTCCCCGCACAGTAACTTGAGACCATTACTCCTTGTTCTGTCATCTGGTACCACTGAGAACAGTCTAGATCCTCCTCTTTGGAACCCCCTTTCAGGTAGTTGAAAGCAGCTATCAAATCCCCCCTTATTCTTCTCTTCTGCAGACTAAACAATCCCAGCTCCCTCAGCCTCTCCTCATAAGTCAAGTGCTCCAGCCCCCTAATCATTTTCGTTGCCCTCCGCTGGACTCTTTCCAATTTTTTCACATCCTTCTTTTAGTTTGGGGCCCAAAACTGGACACAGTACTCCAGATGAGGCCTCACCAATGTCAAATAGAGGGGAATGATCACGTCCCTCGATCCGCTAGCAATGTTCCTACTTATACAGCCCAAAATGCCGTTAGCCTTCTTGGCAACCAGGGCACACTGTTGACTCATATCCAGCTTCTCGTCCACTGTAACCCCTAGGTCCTTTTCTGCAGAACTGCTTCCTAGCCATTCGGTCCCTAGTCTGTAACAGTGAATGGGATTCTTCCGTCCTAAGTGCAGGACTCTGCACTTGTCCTACTTGAACCTCATCAGGTTTCTTTTGGCCCAATGCTCTAATTTGTCTAGGTCCCTCTGTATCCTATCCCTACCCTCCAGCGTATCTACCACTCCTCCCAGTTTAGTGTCATCTGCAAACTTGCTGAGAGTGCAGTCCACACCATCCTCCAGATCATTAATGAAGATATTGAACAAAACCGGCCCCAGGACCAACCCTTGGGGCACTCGGCTTGAAATCAGCTGCCAACTAGACATGGAGCCATTGATCACTACCCATGGAGCCTGACGATCTAGCCAGCTTTCTATCCACCTTACAGTCCATTCATCCAGCTCATACTTCTTTAACTTGCTGGCAAGAATACTGTGGGAGACCGTATCAAAAGCTTTGCTAAAGTCACATCCACTGCTTTCCCCTCATCCACAGAGTCAGTTATCTCCTCATAGAAGGCAATTAGGTTAGTCAGGCACGACTTCCCCTTGGTGAATCCATGCTGACTGTTCCTGATCACTTTCCTCTCCTCTAAGTGCTTCAGAATTGATTCCTTGAGGACCTGCTCCATGATTTTTCCAGGGACTGAGGTGAGGCTGACTGGCCTGTAGTTCTCCGGATCCTCCTCCTTCCCTTTTTTAAAGATGGGCACTATATTAGCCTTTTTCCAGTCATCCGGGACCTCCCCCGATCGCTATGAGTTTTCAAAGATAATGGCCAATGGCTCTGCAATCACATCCACCAACTCCTTTAGCACCCTCGGATGCAGTGCATCCGGCCACATGGACTTGTGCTCGTCCAGTTTTTCTGTGTGGGCTGGCCTCCCTGGCTGCACTACAACTCCCCTGCTGTGCTCTCCCCCTTCACCCTGGGGCTGGGGGAACCCATGGGTGCTGCCCATGGGAGCAGAGTGCAGCTGGTGTGACGTCCAGGACAGTGTTTCCATTTCAGGTGAGAACCCTCTGCCCCCAAACACCCAGCTCAGAAGGTGCCATCCTCTGGCACATTCGCTGGGCAGCTGGAGGAATTTCTGTAGGACCCTGTCAGATTCCACAGGGCTTTCCCTGCAGGGCTGGGGGAGTGTCCGGTTCCACATGCTCCCTTGGCCTGGGGCCTGGTATTATCCCGTGTTTACAAGGCTGACATGTGGATGCCATTTAGGGCTGGGGTGGGGGAGAGCGGGGTAGGGCAGGGCAGCCTGGGGGCCCTCTAGGGATGGGAGTGGGATGGTCCGGGGGCCCTGCTGGGCTAGGGGATGGGAACAGGGCACACGGTACATTAAGGACCCCCCACTCCAGGTGCTCATGGGCCCTGTGACAGCAGGAGGTGGGATGTTCAGTGCTAGTGAGCACACCCTGGTGCTGTGAGGAGAGGCCCAGGGCATGCTGGCCCCCCAGTGTGACCCCTCCCTCCTTGGCCTGTTCCCCCTGCAGTCCTGGGGCCGTAGGAGATGGCGCGCTCCCTCTACCGCCTTCTGCTGGTCCCCACCTGCCTGCTGCTGAAGCTCTCAAGCTCCTATACTGGCTGGCCGAGCATAGTGCCTCCTACCTGCTGGGGGCTGCCTACTGCCTGTGGGTGCCGTGGCTGGTGCTGACCCAGGGGCCGTGTCGGGCCTTCCGCTGGAGGGTGCGAGAGACGCCACCACCGTGCCTTACCGATGCCTCCTATGGGGAGCACCGCTACCTGCAGCTTAAGGTTGTGTGGGGGGAGGGGGATGGGGGGGACAGTGGGGCTGGGTCAATCCCTGAACAGATCCTCCTGCAGAGTCCAGGCTGCAGCTCTTACCCCTGTGATGGTTCTTGGGATGCCCAGGAATGAGTCCCCTTGGAACCCCCGGCCTCCAGCCAGAGGAAGTCTTTGTGCTTAAGTGGGTGTCAGCTCCCTGCCACCTCCAGTCGGTTAGCCCCCAGACAGCCCTTCCTTTGCCTTGCAGGTTAACAATAGGTGCACCGCAGTCCCGGAGCCCCTGTGAAGCATTCCCCTGTAGGGCCTAGCCCCTGTCCACTGAACACGGAGACTTGGCAGGTCAGCTGTCCAAGGGACAGCGCACACCAGCTGGGATGGTTCAGCATCCTGTCTAACACCACAGGGCTGAGTTCCAGGTCGGGTGAGAACAGGCGTACAGGTCGTATCAAAGAGCGAGAGCTAAGAGCTAGCGAGCGAGGATGATGGAAATGGGAAGGTGACACAAGACAAAAGCGTAACACGATGCTTAGAGACTAACTTCACTCATTTAACCATGTGTTCAATGCATATACACAACTCCTTCAATATCAGCCATACCCCCCACCTGCAATGATTCTGAGGAGCGGGATGACATCGCCTTCCATTGGAAACCTCCCATGATGTCATTGCTGGGTAAACGCCATTAAGTGGTGTGCTCGGTGTAGTGAGTTTGTCAGGCTGTTGGAACTGTCAACCCTTTGCCTGCTGGTACCAGTGGGGCTCTGCCAGCCTCCTGCCCAGCTGTCCCCCATGGTTCTTGCTGACGTGGGGCTGTGGCACAGGGGAAGCTGGGGCAGGTGCTGCAGACAAGGCCAGTGTCTGGGATGAGACAAACAAGGGCAGAGGTTGGCAAACTACAGCCCGTGGGCCACATCCGGCCCACGGGACAATCTTGCCCGGCCCCTGAGCTCCCGGCCGGGGAGGCTAGCCACCGGCCCCTCCCCCACTGTTCCCCCTGCCCCCCAGCCTCCGCTCACTGCGCCGCTGGCGCAATGCTCTGGGCGGCAGCGCAGCTGCAGAGCCGTGGCCTGACCTGGTGCTCTGTGCTGCGCGGTGGCGTGGCTGGCTCCAGCCGGGTGGCGCAGCTGCCTGTCCTGGTGCTCTGGGTGGCGCGGCTGTAGCGCTGCCAGCACTGATGCTCCAGGCAGCACGGTAAGGGGGCAGAGGGGGTTGGATAGAGGGCAGGGGAGTTTGGGGTGGTGGTCAGGGGGCGGGGGTCAGGTTGGTCAGAGGGTGGGGAAAAGGGGGGTTGAATGGGGGCAGGGGTCCTGGGGGGGCAGTCAGGAAGGAGGGGGGGTTGGATGGGGCAGCAGGGGGCAGTCAGGGGTGGGGGATCCGGGGGCAGTCAGGGAACGGGGGGGTTGGAGGGGGCAGGAGTCCCGGGGGGAGGGGGCAGGCCAGGCCTGGCTGTTTGGGGAGGCACAGCCTCTCCTAACCAGCCTTCCATACAATTTCGGAAACTCGGTGTGGCCCTCAGGCCAAAAAGTTTGCCCACCCCTGAATCAGGGGGACACCAGCTGCTAAGCCCAGCAGCCCCATTGGTCAGCAGAGGCCCTGGAGGTGCCACCCAGCTCCTGCCATGGTGCAGCTGACCCCTGGGTGACTGGGCATGAACATTTCCTTCTCTCCCCTCCCCATCCTTGCAGAGCTCAGGGCTGCGTTTGCACTATGTCACAGCTGGCCAGGAGGGGGCGCAGCTCATGCTGTGTCTGCACGGATTCCCCCAGAACTGGTAGGTCTCTCTGGCTACTCTTGGGTGGGAGGGGCGCCTGCTTCCCATGGCCTGTGAGGAGTTGGGATGAGGGGGTGTTTATTACAGTCATGCGGGTCAGGGCCCCATTGTGCTGGTGCTGCACCGACCAAGCAGCCCCGAGGAGCTGACAGCGCGATGGAGGCAGGACAGGTGAAGGGGCAGAACACACCAGTGGACACTGGTTCAAAGGCTGGCCCGGAAGGAGGGGCGCGTCCCCGGGGCAGGGCCTGCTCAGGAACCCTGAATTCTCTCCCCAGAGAGCTGAGCCCTGGAGGATGGTGCCACTGAGTAGCTGCATGTCCCTCCTGCAACGCCCCTTCCTCTCTGCGCGGAGGTGTGTCGCGCAATGCTGGGTGAGCTGTGCTGGGAGCGCTGGCTAGCACAGCTCAGGCTCCCGCGCTCAGCCCCGGCTCTGGGCAGCGCCCTGGCCAGGCAGCTGCGGAGGGGATGGGAGCAGGGAATGGCCCCGAGGTTTAGCTGGCGGGGACTCTCCCCCCACCCCCCGGCTCGGCAGGGTATCCCCTAGGCACTGATTGAGCTCAGGGCTGTGTACGTTGGCAGGTTTGCTTGGCGCTACCAGCTGCAGGAGTTCAAGAGGCAGTTCCGGGTGGTGGCGCTGGACCTGCGGGGCTATGGGGGTTCGGACGCCCCGCGCGGGAAGCAGCACTACCGGATGGAGGCCCTGCTGGAGGACGTGCATGGTGTCATCCAAGTGCTGGGCACCAAGGACCAGAAGGGTGAGGAGTGGCTGCTGGGCATGTGTGAATGGAGGCCTCCCCCTCTGTGCTTCGGCTGGGGAAGGTACGAGCTGCGAGGGAGCTGGCCCCTCTGGTGGAGGAGAGGAACCTCCCTGCTCAAGCTGTTCCCAGGCGCAGAGGGGCCTTTCCTTGAGACCCTGCTGCGCCCCGCTTTGCACTGTCCCAGATGGCTCCCCCTTTGGATGAGTTGTGGGAGTGCCCAGCCTGACCTGTTCCCGCAGAAGGGGCAGAGGGGTTCTCCTCCAGCCCTGACAACGGCGACCCCAGAGCACCACCGAGGTTGGGTGGGGCGCTGTGAAGCCTGGGATATGCCCCCGACCCCAAACCTTAGCATCTCCCTGGTTGGGTGCCACGTAGCAGCAAGTGGGCGGAGCTTGGCTGCCGTGTGGCAGCGTGGCTGTGCTCTGCTGAGTCGGGAGTTCCATTTCTGGGGTGAGAATTGAATCAATGAGCAGGTGTGTCTACAGCAGAGACAGACACTCAGTGTCCCATCCCACCTGCTTGCTTGCTTGGTCTGTCCAGGCTGTCCGAGCCTCTGGCTATTGCCCCAGTTGGGGAGCAGGGAGACAATGGAGGGGGGCAACTCTGTGGCAGGAGGGAGGTGCGGGGGGTAGGGCAACTCTGTGGGAGAAGTGGACATACCCTTGGCAGGGTAAGGTAGAGGGGGAGGCGGGTGGGGTGGGAGAGGCAGTGGTGGGGCACCCTGACTGTGGAAGTCCAGCTCTGTCCAGCGTCACTCTGCCCTGACAGTCGGTCTGCCTCGCTGTCTCTGCTTCCAGGCTTTACCAAGTGCATCCTGGTGGGGCATGACTGGGGTGGTACCATCGCGTGGAAGTTCGCCATGAATCACCCCGACATGGTGGAGAAGCTCATTATCATGAATGCCATCCACCCGGCCATGCTTAAAGGTGATGCTCTGACCTGCAGGGGTGCTGGGCTCCTCCCCCGAGGGTCTGTGGCAGGTCCAGGGTGGAGGAGGCTGGTTCTTGCAGCACAGGCGGCTCTGGTGCCTGCCAGCAGCATGGAGGTTTCGACCAGGTGACAGTAGCACTCCTTGGGGTGGGGAGACGAAGGCTCCTGGGGTCTCTACATTGTGGCTGGGGCTCCCAACCCGTCCCCCCCCCCCCCACAGGGGCTGCAGGCTCTCCGAGCACCAGGCCAGCCCAAGCGAGCTCTGAAATGACGTCACTGGCACGTGCCGCGTGACTTTCGCTCCTGTCTCTGGTGGGAGCCCTGAGCGTTCCAGGGGGCACCGGGGTAGGAGGCCCTCCAGCCTCAGCATGTCAGTGTCTGCCTTTCTGCCCACCCGCTGCAGAGTACGTAGGAGGCCACCCCTGCCAGCTGCTGCGCTCAATCTACATATTCATATTCCAGCTGCAGAGGCTGCCTGAGCTGCTCTTGTCTTTGGGTGACTTCCAGGTGAGAGTGGGGGGTGGGGGAGGTGGGAGCAGGGAGTGGGGCTAGTTGGCTGGGGGAGCTGGGGATCCGGGGAGGAGGGGAGTGGGAAGGGACCTGGCAGCCGTGGCTCAGCTTAATTAGGATTCCAAATGTGCCCATTTATAGAACTGCCCCTTCGCTCTCCCTGGGTGTAGCCACCTCTGGGGAGGGATGTGGCACCTGGTAACCACCCACTATGCAGCATGTTAGGGCTGAAGGGCAGGGTGGAATGGCCCCAGTGGGAGTTTAACCCTGACTTGGGAAAGCTGCCAGGGGATCGTTAATGACTGCAGACATTTACAGCTCTGGTGTGCAGCTCCTTCAGCGCCCCATACAGCCCTGCTGGGGTATTGGGATCGGCACTGACTCCTGAGGTGAGGGCCCAGCACCATTGGGGCCAGCACAGTGCAGGGGGAGAAAACCTGCCTACTGAGTGGTGACTGGCACTGCGTCCGGCACTCCCTTGCCTTTCAGCTTGGGGGGTAAAACAGAGGCCCTAACCCCACTGGCACTTGTTAAAGATCTTGGGTGCTTTTTGCAAGGGTGCTGGCCTGGCTGAATTCTGGGATTATACGCAGCTAGGGAATTCAATTCTGTCCCTCTCCCCACCCCGCTGCTTTCTTTTGGATGCACCAGTTGAGCTCCCTCTCCTCCTCCTGTCCCAGTGGCTGGGTTCCACCCCAGCAGTGGCTGCATGTCAGTGGTGGGTGGAAATCTAATCTACCATTTTTTGTGTGTGTATTAACCATGGCCCTGTAAGTCAGAGGGACAGTGGCTGCTTTGTAAACGGGAAACACCCATGCTAATTAGGGATCATCCCGTTCCTAATGGCTGCTGTAATAAACTGCTGGTTAATTAGCAGGTGCGGAGGATAGAGATTAATGGGAAGGGGCTGGGAGTAGCTAGAAGGAGGGGCAGGAGTGACATCATGGAATTCATGCTGGATAAAGGTCGCTCCTACAGCAGGGTTGGGAAGGGGGAACTAGTCAGCCCCACATTAAATGGGGGAGAAGCTAGGAACCGGTAATGCAGCTAGAGAGCATGGGATTGGGGGATCCCAGCGAGCGGGGCGGGAATGAGTATCAATTAATTGGGCAGCTGATAATATCCCAACAGACCTGAAATGAAGGGGGCAACAATGGGCGTGACCCTCCCAGGATGGGGCCACAGACTGTGTTGTGGGGGTGGGGGGCTGGGATAAAAGCTACCGACTGCCTTTGGGGCAGTAATTCCTGGAACTGCTGCAGGAGCAGCTAAATAGCAATCCAACGAACTCGGCTTTGGAGGGAGCTGAGCTTTATACTAAAGGACCCTGGCCCTTTGGAGCAAGGGGCTTTGTTCTGGGCGGCCTAGAGCCAGACTTCAAGAGAAAGGTGGGAAAGTCAAACCCATGAAAGGAAATAATTAGCTGGTGGAACTCACTGCTCTGGGAAGTCATTGAGGCCTGAACTTAGTGAGGTTCGAACTTAGTGATGTTTCTCGGGGTCAGGAAGAGAGCCAGAGTTGTTAGGTTATGACCAAAACCAAAGGCAAAACGCCATGCTGGCCAGGAGATCGACAGTCCTGCTTCAGAGCCTGGGAGGAGACCTTGTGGGGACTGGGGGTGAGTTCTTACCCCTTCCTCTCTAGCAGCTGGCACTAGCCCTGTCCGAGACGGGATCCTGGGCTAGCTGGGGTGTGTGGCTGATCCAGGTTGGTGATGCCCATGTCCCCTCCTCCCCATCTGTGTCTGTCCTGTCCATGCCTGATCTGGAGGCAGGAGCTCAGCAGTGTGACCACCTCTCTCTACATCCTCACTGAGGAGATGTATTTTAGGGTCCCTCGTTATTCTGGGATTCTCTCCTGGGATTCGGGATGCTTGTGTGACTCTGTCATGGGGAGGGGCAGGACTCGGCCCTCTCTACACACACTGTTTGGGCCACCACCGGGGAGACAGCCCTTGCTTGATCAAAGCCACGTGGGGGTAGGGTGACCAGACATCCCGATATTGTCCCTACAAATTGTCCCGATATCTGTCGGCAGCGCTTTTTTATTTTGCTCCCCCCATGTGTCCCGATTTTTTCTTTCCCTCATCTGGTTCCCCTAGGTGGGGGTTCTAGAGCAGTGCTTCTCAACGACCAGTGCTAAGACCAGCACCAGTCCCTGAGATCTCCCTGACACGCTTGGCAGACAGCAAGCTTGTTCCTGGTACGAAAAAGGTTGAGCAGCACTGTTCTAGGAGAAGCAGCGTGAGCATGCGAGGGGCCCATCCTGGGATAGAGGAGACGGAATAGGTCAGTTTCCTCTGTGGAGGCCGCTGACTCCAGGCTAAGCCTGCAGGCTAGGAAGAATGGGGGGCAATTTTGGGGAGCACCCCACCTGTCCCAGTAGCCGGGCAGGGTTATCTCTGGGAGAGGGAGCCCCCATACGCCAGGCTTTTGACACTAGCTGGAACTCTCTTTCTGCATTTCATGGGGGCTCCCCATCCCTGCCGTGGGGAGCAGGCTCACCGGGTTCTGTAGGGAGCTAAGATTTGGGGCATGACAGTCTGTTGGCCAGGAGCCAGGCCCTCACCCCTTTGGCTCGCCAGGCTCCAGATCCGAGCCACCCTTTCGGAGGGATTAGGCTACCTGGCTCTGGATGGAGCATGATGGTTTGTCTGCTGGGAGCTGCTCACCAGGCCCCAGATCTGAGCTGTCCCTGACCCCGGCAATGTCTGTCCTGAGGCAGCTGTTGAAGGACACTTTGGCAGGCAGGAAGGGAGGAATCCAGAACCCTGAGCGGCGCCTGACGACACAGGAGCTGGAGGCCTACGTGTTCAGCTTCTCCAAGCCCGGAGCGCTGACGCCACCCCTCGATTACTACAGGAACATGTTCAGGTAGGGCCCCTGCCCCTCCATGGAGCTCACCCCAGTGCAGCACACTGAACCCAGTGAGTTGCCCCTCTGATGCTGGGGAGATGGGATGGGTGAGGGCACACGTGCTGGGCTGGGAGGAGCAGGAAGGGGAAGTGGCTGCTGCAGCCCCACTGGCTGCCCGAGCAGCCCTGCAGGGAATGAGTGGAGGGGCTAGTGGGTGGCAGCCCCGAGGCAGGGAAGGGATGTGCTGGGGCTTGCACAGGACTGTAGGATCCCATTCCACCCCGTGCTTCCCTGACACTGCCCAGAGCCAAGGGCCGGGGGATCTGTGTGCACTGGGAGCTGCTGCCCCTCTTTGCTCCCAGAACCAAATCTGTGGTGTAGTCGCCCCTGGGAGAGTCTGGTGCTGCCAGGCAGGGCCGGTTCCAGGGTTTTGGCCGCCCCAAGCAGACAAAAAAAAAAAAGCCGCGATCGCGATCTGCGGCGGCAATTCAGTGGAAGGTCCTTCACTCCGAGCGGGAGTGAGGGGCCATCTGCCGAATTGCCGCCGAATAGCTGGGCCTGCCGCCCCTCTCCGGAGTGGCCACCCCAAGCACCTGCTTGCCAAGCTGGTGCCTGGAGCCGGCCCTGCTGCCAGGGGTAACTATGGGCATGTTGACACTACAAACTTAGGTTGACCTATGTTAGGTCGACCTACAGCCACTGCAGATTCGTATCCACACTACCCTCCTTACCAGCACAATTCCACCGACTTAAGTGGGGCAGTGCAGGGGGCTGAGAGCCTGGGCTCTCAGCTCTGTGCGTGGCTGCCCCCCACCCTTCCCTGGGCTCTCAACTCCCAGATATCCCTGATGCCCCTCCCGCCCACGGCTCCCCACGGGGAACTCCGCACCTGGAGCCTGGGCGGCTGCCAGGCTCCTGACGGGGAGCCAGGAACTGGGAGTCCGAGGGCAGCCGGGCTCTAGCTGGAGCCCTACACCCACCCCAGGGTGACAGCCTGAACTGTGAGCTGGGCTCTAAGAGGGAGCCGTGAAATTAACAGAAATGACATCCAATAGCTGATGTTGGATGACACGGACACTGTGTCACCCTATCTACACTGACATAAGCCCTAAGCCTCTTGTGGAGGTGGAGTAGTTATGTCAGAGTAGTAGTGCACTTACATCAGCAGGAGCAAGGCTGTAGTGTTACTCCTGGGGAAATTCTGTGCCACTGCGTGTGTGCAGAATTCATGTTCCCTGCAGATTTCTTTGCTTTCCTGAAGAAAAATGATTTTCTGGCAGGGAAGCAAAGGGAAGCTCCAAGAGCAGTCACGCACCACTCCCTAGCTGCGCAGGTACATCATTTCAGGCATCCGGAGTAGCCAGTGGTGACGTAAATCACCACAGGGCTGGGGACACCCCGGCCAGTGGCTCCTACCCTGAGCTGGGATTAGCTGCTAGTCCCGGCTGGGCTGGAGGCAGGAGAGGACGGGACTTCCTCTTCCCCTGCATGGAGTGGCTGGGGCTGTGTCAGACCCACCCCCAGAAACCTCCCTCAGCTGCAGGAAGCTCAGCATCCTCCCCTGCTTCCTGCCCCCATCGTTCCTAAGCTGTGGGGACGGGGGGCAGTGTATAGGGAGCTGCTCCCCCAACCGCCCAACCCCTGTGCATATGGACCTCCCATACCCAGACACCCCTGCCAAGCTTCACCCCGTACACCCAGAACCTCCATGCCCGAACCCCACCCCACTGAACCTCAACCCCTGCATCTGGAGCCCCCTGCACCCAGACCCCCTGCCTCCAACCACCCCCCACTGAGCTCTCTACACTCAAACCCCCATCCTGATGAGCCCCACCCCCTGCACCACCCTGAGCTCCCACTTCCAGACCCCCAGGCCACTGACCCCCCCAACTAGCTGCACCCAGACCCCCGTGCTGGGCCCCAACCCCTTTCACCTGGAAGCCCCTGCAGAGTCCCATTGCACCCCCCCAACGAGCCTCTGTGCATCAGATTCCCTCATACCTAGACCCCACACTGAGCTGCCTGCATCCAGATAGTCCCACACAGAATCCAAAACCCCAACACTGAGCCCCTCCACACTTTGATCCTCCCTGGTTGAGCCTGCCTACCCCAGACCTGATGTGCCTGGTGCAGAGGGCCCCAGTGTGTTTCTGGAGTAGGCCCAGGCTTTGTGCAGAATGCCCTCAGGAGTAGTAGGGTGGACACTGATATAGCTAGGTCGATGTAAGGCAGCTTACGTCTACCTAACTGTGTAGTGTAGACCAGGCCTTAGTCAGGTGCTGCCAGGCCTGTGAGTGGCAAGACAAGACCCCCAGACTCTCGCTGGGGTAGCAGGTCTAACTATGGAGTTCTGGGAAGGAAGGTGCAGTCAGGCAACTGCCCCAGAGGCTGCGCCACCCCCCATCAGCACTAAGGTAACCTGAACGCCCTCCCCCGTATTCCGCTTACCCTCCTGTCTTTGTCCACCATCCCTGTGCTGTGAGGGGGCTCTGTGCCCACTGCCCTGGGCAAGTGGTCACCTCTCTCTCTCTCTCTCCCCCTCCCTGCAGCAGGAGCTCCATGCAGTGCAAGGACGTGCTGGTGCCCACGCTGGTGATCTGGGGGGAGAAGGACATGTACCTGGAGGCTGGGATGATCCCCCTCCTGGAGCAGTATGTGTGCAAGCGCTGCCGCGTGCGGCGCATCCCTGAGGCCAGCCATTTTGTCAGCGAGGACCAGCCCGACAAGGTCAATCAGCTGATCTGGCATTTCCTGCGGGAGAGTGACTGAGCGGGCCCTATTTACTGGCTTGGGTGTGGCAAGGCAGGGACCTGATCCTGGCAAACAAGCCCCGGACCCTCCACTGGGCCAAGCCCCTGCCCCCCACACTAATTGGTCTTGTGCCTGGGGTACCATCCCTCCAGCAGCAGGTCACCCCTCCAGATCCTGCCTGAGCCCTCCTGCAGAGAGGAGCCCTGAGCTCCCAGACATATAGGTAGGGCCCTACCAAATTCACGGTCCATTTTGGTCAATTTCAGAATCATAGGATTTAAAAAAAATAAAAATAAAAATCATGATTTCAGCTATTTGCATCAGGGTGTTGTGATTGTATGGGTCCTGACCCAAAAGGGAGTTGTGGGAGGGCTGCAAGGTTATTGTGTGTGGGGTTGTGGTACTGCTATCCTTCCTACTGGGCTGTTGCTGCTAACGGCGCTGCCTTCAGAGCTGGGCAGCTGGAGAGCAGCTGCTGCTGGCCAGGAGCCCAGCTCTGAAGGCAGAGCTGCCGTCAGCAGTAGCACAGAAGGATGGTATGGTATTGCCACCCTTACTTCTGTGCTGCTCCCTGCAGAGCTGGGCCCTCAGTCACCAGCCGCCACTTTCCAGCCGCCCAACTCTGAAGGCAGCAGCACAGAAGTAATGGTGGCATGGTATGGTATTGCCACCCTTACTTCTGCGCTGCTGCAGGTGGGGCACTGCCTTAAGAGCTGGGTGCCCAGCCAACGGCTGCCTCTCTCCAGCCACCCATCTCTGAAGACAGCGCAGAAGTAAGGGTGGCAATACAGTTTTAATCTGGAATCGCCCTGAATATGGACATTGGACTATAACCCCGTGGACTAATTCTGAAAGAACTCTTTGCAACTGCAAAGCTCACCATCTCTACTCCAAATTTAATCTCCAGAACTGTACTCGTGTCTGATCTTCCATGCTGATCTTTTAACCAATTCCCTCCCTCTTTTCTTTTAATACATTTTAGTGTAGTTTAGAAGAATTGGCTGTAAGGGTGTATTTGGGTAAGATCTGGAATATTCATTAACCCGGGAGGTAATGTATCTGATTCTTTAGGATTGGTAGAACTTTCTGATATGATGAATAAGATTTTCATTGATCCTCCTCCTATTTGACTTGGGTGTCTGGGTGGAGGCCTGGGGCTGGGTTGCTTTAAGGGAACTGTGCTGTTAGCTTCTGGGTAACCAGTGAGGTACAACAGAAGCTGTTCTGCGCTGACTTGGTAAATCTAAGTATTGGAATATCCACCAGCTTTGGGGATTGTCTGCCCCATTCTTTGTAGCTCACCTTAATTGAGTGACCTCAGTGCAGGCTCCCCTGGGACTCCGGTCACAATGGTCTTTAGCTCTGTTGTTCCTGGCAGGTGGGAGCCCCTGCTCAGTGCCTGGAGCCAGGGTTTCACTGCAGTGGGGCCGGGGCGGTGGGGGGAGCTTAGCGCTGACCTCGCTAGAAAGGATGGCTGGGGGCAAGCAGCTCTTTTCTGCTGTGGATTCCCCACACTTACCATTCCCCTTAGTGACTCCCTGTGCTCTGCTCACCATGCATATGGCTGGAGCTCAGGGTGCCTCTCTGCCAGGGATGGGCCCCGTAGTGCCTTGACTGTGAATCTATTTGCAGAGGGTGGTGGCCCATGGATAGAAAGTGCTGCCCAGTGCTCTGAGTGTGTTTAATACATGACATTTGGGACAGAAACCTCCCTGGTGTGGGCTGTTCACCAGCCAGCAGGTGTGGCTGGCCTTGGACAAGGGATCTGCACTCGGGAAGCCTCCCAGGACTAGTCAGAGATCTGTGTTTACTGTGTGAGTTAGGGCTGCCCTGAACGTGCCTGTGTGGGGCTGTGCTTCCTCCCCCCTCCCCGCCCCAGGCTGCCCCTGCTTGCAGAGAGGCTGCAGTTCCCAGCTGGGATTGCTGACGGCCGGGGATCTGGTCAATGGGCGTGTGGATGCCTCTGGGGCTGACTGGGTAAGTAGGGGCAGCAGCCCAGCTTACAGCCACTGACTGGGCAGAGAGGTAAAGCTGTGCCTGCTTCCTCCCAAGTGGCTGGGGCGGGCGGGGAGGGGGACAGGAGACCACCTGGGCTGCCCCACTTGCTTGCTGTCCGAATTGCTAGGGCCCTAGCCTCCCCCCACGGAAGCCGGCCCTGAGCAGGAGGGAGTTGGCTGTTGCTGCCCCAGCCCAGTAAAACGACTCACTTTTGCTTTTCCATCAGCTGCTGCACAGACACCCCTGTCCCCAAGCCTGGGCCCCTCACTGGGGTATCTGGGCATATCACAGACACCCCTGGGTTGAAGAGGGAGGAAGCTTCCTTATCCCCATTGTACAGAGAGGGGAAGGGACTCGCCTAAGGCTGTGCAGAGTCTGTGGCAGAATGAACCCAGGTGGCCTGGCCCAGCACCAGAACCACAGACCAGCCTCCTGCTTAAAGTGCCCAGGGCTAGAAAGAGACCTCAGCAGGGGAGGCCTGGCCTGCCTTCTCCCCAGCACAGCCCCACCCCTCTGTCCCAGCTCCGGTCACCTCTGCCGCTGGAGGCTCTGCTTTCCCAGCCCTGGCTGGAGCTGCATTGCACACTGGAGGCTCAGAGAGGTTAGGGCCAGAACTAGCAGCCTCCCCCACAAAGGGGCTGAGTTGTCTGACAGCCCAGCAGGAGCATGGGGCAGAGGCTAGGCTAGAACCCAGGGCACATGGCTCCTAGGCCAGGACCTTATCCTTGGACCCCTCCTTGGGCAGGCCTGCAGCCCCTTCTCCCAGGCCCCTTCCTTTGCTAGTAGGGATGGCCAGTGTCTCTGCTGATGGCACAGGCTGGGCACAGGAGAAGCAGCTGGCTCTGGAGTAGCCAGCGTCCAAAGCAGCCGGGTTCTCTGGATTCATCCCTGTGCTCCAGACCCAGGGGTGGCCCTAGACTAGCTGCCAGCAACTGGCATCCTAGGAGAATCATGCAATCGGTGCCCCAAACCCCAAGGGCAGATCTAGGCTGAGGTTTTTGGTAAACTGGGAAACATTTTGCCCCTTTTTTCCTTTAAATGTTTTTTAAGCTTTAAACAGAGGCTTAATTCTTCGGTTTGTCTGTCCATCTGTCCAACCAATGTTTCTGAGATCAGATAAAATAGAGACACGAAATTTTCAGAATAGATTTGTTCATGACAGCTAGATGATGTTTCAGTCTGATTTCAAATAAAATGCATTAAAAAATGTTAATTATAATTTTTATCATTACAAATCCAAAATCATCCATTACGCTATACTGCTTTAACTGTCATTTCCACCACATCCAATATGGAAAGAAATAAGAAAACTCTTCAATGAACTTTAACCTGTATTTACAAAACACTCCAAATAAAAAACACTCTGTGCTCTTAAAACATGACTTTTCTTGCTTTAAGTTTTGAAAATTCAGTCTCTAGTTCTTTTAGATCAAGTTTTCCAGCTATTTCATGCTCTATTGACATTGTGGCAAGTCCAACAAGTCTCTCTTGCACCATTGTTGAACGCAGATATGTTTTTATCCATTTTAACTTTGAGAAGCTACGTTCCCCACTAGCTACGGAAACTGGCAAAGTTAAAAGAATGCCTAGAGTTATAAAAATGTTTGGAAACTTGTGAGTTTATTTTCACAAACAAACTTCAGAATTTCTTCAGGAGTGGAATGTTTAAGTTGTCTTGAAAAAGCCTGAACCTCACTACACAAATCTGTAGCATCAATGTCTTTTGAATTTTCACGAGTCAATGCCGACTCCCGTTTGATACAAAATTCTCTTACCTGTTTTGCTGTTTTCTTTTGCAATCTGTGGATATCATATAGAAAGCCAAATACTGACTCTAGCTGCTGCATTTGTTGAAATCTTTCGTCAACCAAGTGAACAGCAGTATCAAGGACTGCGAAGTAGAAATTCACTTTGAACCTTTGTTTTGGGTTCTGAATGGGTGTGTCTCGTCCTTCAGACAAAAACTGCTGTTTCTTTTGCTGAATGTGAACTGGCTCTGGTTCAAATTCTGTCAGAAAGTCTATTTCTTCAGCAAGCTCAAGAGCATCTCCCAGTGTCCTTTTGAACCCTTCAGCACTTCTGAATAGTTTTAGTTTGCAGCAGTTTTTGAATAGCAGAATGTAGGTTCAAGTTCTTTTCCTGAATCTGCTTAGTAGTGAGGTTAATCTCGAAAAGGATGTTATACCACAAAATGAGCGAAGTCACAAATTTGAACTTGGAAAGGCCATTTGCAAGAGCTTCTGCATCTGAACGTGCAGTATTGCCAGATGATCCAGTAAAGATAGTATCATCAGAAATTTCAATTAGGGCATCATAAATGTTTCCAAGTTCATAGCATCAATGCGACTCTCCTATCTTGTCTGGCTAAGTGGTTTCACAGTTAGAGAATTCACATGGCGAGTCAATTCCCAACGGCATGTTGAGCCTGAGAAAAACACAAACACATTGCACCAGGTCAAAGAAACTGCTTGCCTCCAAACAGCATCTAGCAGCATCACTGCCAACCAAATTCAGAGAGTGCTCACTGCAAGGAACGAATAAGGCCCTAGGATTGATTTCCATCATTCTCCTTTGCACATCACTGGCTTTACCCTTCATATTACTCCCATTATCATAGCCTTGGCCATGTAAGTTTTCAACAGATGACATAGTTTCAAGCTCTTGTAGAATAATTTCAGTCCTAAATGCTCCAGGTGTCTCCTTCAGTGGTATGAAACCCAAAAAATGTCCCTTTATGAGCACTTCAACTTTATCTTTATCTGCAGACTTTTCCATATCCACAAAATGAATGATCGTCATTTGTTCAACATAACTCACATGTGGTGTACAGTCCAGTATTATTGAAAAGTATTTTGCAGAATGGGCAGCTTCTACAATTTTCTTTTTAATGGCATTTGCTAGGATTTGAATCAGTTCATTCTGCATATTTTATCCTAAGTAATGAACCTCTGTTTCATGATCAGTTATTTTACGTAGATGCTCCTTCATGACTGGATCAAACAAAGCTAGGTATTCAACAAATTTTAAAAAGTTTCCCTTACCCGGAATTTTTTCTTTTTTCTTTCTGCCGCGGAATGCTAAATTTTGCCCATCGAGAACTCTCACTAAAGAAATCAGACTCTCTAATATTTGTTGCCAATATTTTTTTTCTTTGATCACACATACATTTTCTTCGATAGTTTTTCCTTTTTTCAATTGTAATTCAAGTTCTTTCCAATTTTGAAAACATTCCAAATGTCCTGTACTTTTCATGTGAAGAGAGAATTGAAGATGTTTTTCCAGTCCTTTGAACCATTTTCCGTAAGTGATGTACCAATTGCTTGATTTCTAAACAACTTGCCTCAAAAGCAAAACACAGAGTCCTTCAACATTGAATATTGTAACCAGTTTCGATGAATTTCTTCCCTATTAATGAGTTTCCTCTTGTAATGCTGAGCAGAAAAATTTCTTTTATTTCCATCCTTCGGGAAGGGAAATTCATGAACTTGTTCGGGTCCATGTTCCATGAGAATTTTCCGCACACTGTCAGCACATCTGGGCCATGAAGCTGGGTCCCCATACTGTAACTTGTTTGTAACTTCCTCATCCTTTCTTCATTCTACTTCAATTTCTGCATGTGTCTCTGAAGGTGAATAAATTTTCTCCACTTCCATATCAGTCTGATGCTGTGAGCTGCCTTCATCTAGAAGTAAGTTTCCATCATCTTGAGTTTCCAAACTGCTTTTTTGTGGATGTGAGCTACCCTCATCTCAAAGTAATATACCTTCATCTTGATGTTCCAAACAACTGTTTCCATGCAGATGTGAGCTAACCTCCTCTCCAAGTAAAATTCCTTCATCTGGATGCTGTGAACTGCTTCCTTCTTTATTGCGATTAAAGAGAAGATATTTCAGGAAGGATCCCTGCTGTTTTGCTTGGTCCTTTTCCTTCTCAGCCTTTCATTTACTATACTCAGCGCTTGAGGGTTTTCTTTTTCCTCTTTCTGCCATGGGGCATTTGAATATTGTTATGTACTGTGCTCCCGACTGCAAGCATTATAGCGTTAAGGATGGCTGACACACCCACCACATGGTTGGTGATTTAAACCACATTGCAGCCATCCCAACACGTCTTTTCACTGCTTAAAGGTTCAATGATTAGTAACATATACTCACTTACCTATGAAAACAGTTAGTTACAGCATTTACGCGGAAACAAAATGACCATTTTCAACGTTATAACCCGACACCGGTTATTTGGAAAGTAATCCCCTTCCTCACGGTTACCCTCTTGGAGTGTGATGTCATCACTTTTATAGTCTGTTAAGCATTAATGCTGTTACTTTTCTTTTATGGATCTTATTTATTACATGTGAACCAGTTATAACAAAGAAAAGTTCATAATTATACAGCCTGCTAATAACGCTAAGGTTTAATAACGCTTAAAGATACTCACATTTTGGATTTATAATGCTGAAAGATGTTATTCTTTATTCTTTGGCACCAAGAAACACAATTTTCCACAGTATTCACTCGATTCTTAACCATCTACCTGCGATGTGTGTTAAAATGACCATTTGACATGTATCAACGTGCGATATCTCCGCTCTACGTGAATTTCTGGCTGTGCGACCTTGATGTATATTCAAATTAGGTGTCACTAACATTGCAGCTCTTGCCGCTGGTGGATGTGTTCATTGTGGCTGAGTTATCGTTGATCAAAATTGCGGAGTGGGTCATCTTGACCCTACGTTGCAAATTGAAAAAAAAATCACTAAAATACTATTTATATTTGCAGTAAATACAAGATTTGACATATTAATAAATTCTCAGAAATGTAGAGAAATGAACTAGAATTCATCTTCCCTCTGTACACGCACAGGAATTGAAATAATGACACCTTCATTTTTTTTTTATTTTTTTTTTTTCCTTGAATTTGGTGCCCTATTTAACTTGGCCCCCTAGGCAACCGCCTAGTTCGCCTATACGGACGGGCCGCCCCAGTCCAGACCCCTCCACCAGGCACTTGGCAGCTCTTGGCCCTGCCACACTCTGTGCTAGAATCTGTCTGTTACACCAGCTGGGCCTTGGGGTGGGCTTGGAAGCAGGGTGGGGAGCCCTGTCTGCTGGAGGAAGGGGACATGTGGAGAGGCCTGTCCCCTCATCAGGGGTAAATAGAGGGCTGGGGAATTCAGGAGGTTGGGGGGCAGGGAGGCCTCTCACAGTCCATCTCCCACTGAGATCGGGCCCAGTTCCCAAGCAGGAGGAGTTAAGAGCCACCCATGGAGAATCAGGGTTCCTGTGGCTGGGCTCAGTGGGGGCTCTAGGGCAGAGCGCTGGGCACTAGAGCCAGCAAGGGCAGTGCAACGGGGGGTGGGAGTGAGGGGGAAGCTTCGTGCCCTAGGCTGGGCTGCTCTGGGTGGAGCCTTCGACTGTCTCAGGATTCATCTGTGATTCCGTTTGGCGCCCCCATGTGGCCGGGCCAGACATTCTCCTGGGATGGACGAGCCCTGTACGCGATTCATGTACAGGGAGAGGCTGTGACACTCGGCCTGCTGCTGCAGGGAAACTGGAGAGTCCCAGCACTGGGGCCACCTTGTCCCAGCCCCCTTGAAATAGATCTGTGCTCGTCCCTCCAGCAGGGAGCGGTTTTCTCTCGCTGAGGCACACTCCTCATTCGGCTGCTCTGCTCACCTTTCTTAGGCTAAAGCCTCCACCCTGCCTCCAAGAGCTGCCTGTGGAGCTCCCTGCTGGAACTGGAGCTCACCCCCTAGGGCCTGGTCTGCCGGGGGTGCCCCAATCCCAGCAGATGCTGGCATCCCCCGCTGCAGCTGGCCCAGCCCAAACCTTCGTGTAGACAGGCTCAGTTGCCGTTTACCCTGCCTGGAATGGAGCTGTGCCTTCCCCCTGACACCCCACAGAATCTGCAGTGGGGCAGTGCTCACGTTGGAATTTGTGGGTGGGAGACGCGTCCAGATGCTTAATCTGCGGCTGCCATGGGTGTGCCCAGAGGCAGAAATGTAGGGGGATGTGAGGCGCCTGCAGTGTTCGGCAGCAGCCGAGTGGCAGCTTTGTGGATTGCAGGGGTACTTTAAACTGGGGTTTAGGCACCTAAGTCCCTTGGTGGCTCTGTACCTCAGAGCCCCACTGGACAGAGGGGAAAACAGCTCTGCCCTGCCTCCCAGGGTGCGTGCGGATAAATGCAGGAATGAGTGGGAGGCGCCCAGCCGGTGATGGGACTGGATGAGGGGGGCCTTGGATGGACAGACGGAGGAAAAGGCAGCCACTGCACTGGACCAGCACAGGCTCTCAAGGGCCCCCCGTTCGAACAAGTCTGTCCTAGCACAAGTCTTCAGGATGTATGCTCTGAGCGCTGGCTAACGAGGGACAATGGCAGAGCACTGGGGTCTCTCGGAGGAAGAACATGAATCACTGTGGAGGAAAATAGTATACCTGCACCATGGCCCGGCCCAGCTGAGCTCCTAGGCCTCGGCCTCGCCCAGGGACTCACTGCTCTGGGACGGCGCAATTTGGCTCAGCCCCTGCTCTCCTGATGCTCCTCATCCCTGGTGCCTTAAGGACAAAGGGCTTTCGCACCTGCTTGGAAGAACCCAGCTCTTCTCTGCTACGTCCTTTTCCCCTTAGCTGCTCCTGTCCTCCCAGGAGCCAGAGGAGAGGGCAGTGGGCTGGGGAAGAAGAGTCCCAGCACGGGGGTAACAGCAGAGGGGAAGGGGACTGTGGGCTAGGCCAGGGCATGGAAAGGGAGCAAGGCAGGAGAGGCGTGGGCTGTCAGCTGGGGCAGGCGGAAGGCCAGCAGCAGGCTCCTGTGGGGAGTGGAGCCGGGGTCAGCTCCGACCTGCTGTGGGGTAAGAGTAGGGTGACCAGACAGCAAGTGTGAAAAATCGGGACAGGGGGTGGGAGGTAATAGAAGCCTATGTAAGAAAAAGCCCCAAATATTGGGACTGTCCCTATAAAATCGGGACATGCAGGGGCCCTGAACTCTGTCTTTCCCCCTCCTCTCTGTGAGGGATAGCTCAGTGGTTTGAGGATTGGCCTGCTAAACCCAGGGTTGTGAGTTCAATCCTTGAGGGGGCCATTTAGGGACATAGGGCAAAAATCTGTTGGATAATTAAATTGGGGATTGGTCCTGCTTTGAGCAGGGGGTTGGACTAGATGACCTCCTGAGGTCCCTTCCAACCCTGATATTCTATGTATGTCCAATGGGACTGAGACAGGGCAGGTTCCAGCCCCCTGGCAAGTGGGGTCCAGCTGGGGTGACCAAATGTACAGGTATAATCCTGATATTTGGGTCTTTGTCTTATATAGGTGTCTATTACCCACCTCCATCCTGATTTTGAGCCAGCTGCCCATGCCAAGGTAGAGCAGTGCATGCTGGGAGCTCTGCAATGGGGACTGGGGATGAGGCTTCGGCCACTCCCTCATGCTGGGTTTGGGGATGGGGACAGGAGGGGCTGACCCGGGCTCTACCAGGGCGAGGGGAGAGGAGGAGACGGAAGCCAAGCCTGCCTGGGCTGAGATCTGGCTGTGCTATTGCCCCCCTCACACACACTTCTGCTCTCACCCCTCACTGACGGCCACCGGGTTGTTCTCAGGCTGGGTGGGTGGAAGTTGAGCCACAGTCTTGGATGGGGGAGGGGGACTGTGCCCATCTCAGCATCGGGTCATGGCAACTTTCAGCCAGGTGCCCCAGCCCACGGTTTCCAGCAGCCAGGCAGCACAGGCCCATCCCGCTCCTGGCCAGGCAGGGCAGCAGCTGGATTCACCTGTTCTGGGCAGGGTGGCACCTGTCTGGCATTCCGAGGCAGGCAGCAAGGAGACGGGAACCTGCCTGGCTGAGCTCTGGCACCTGCCCATGTGGCAGCCTCGCTCTAGAGGCACAAGGGGCTGCACGGTGCCATTGCCTAGCGAGGGCGCAGCACCGAGCCCGTGCAGCTGTTCCTGGCTCCGCTGGCAGGAAGTGGTGACTGTGGGGCCACCCAGGCTGACACCACTCAGCCAGCGACTGCCCTCACTCCCCCCAAGTGCCAGCCATTTCTGCCTGGAGCCCACAACCCGGGTGAGGGGGGCAGAGCTGGCTTTGCAGAGACTCTACTGGGAGCCAACGGGGGGGCCCAGCCTAACTGCCTGCCCGCCCAGGCGCATGCCGCCCGGTCCACAGGGCTCGGCCCTGTCCGGTTCCAACAGCCCCAATATCAGGGCTCCTAGCCCTGCCCTGGAAACAGGATTCCCAGAGAGCCACTCCCTATTCGGCCTGCCTTGCCCCCCTGAGCAGCCCCCACACCCAGATCTCACACTGCAGTCAGATGCAGGAAGGAAATTGAAGTGATTCACAAAGAAGGGCATTACTGGGCTCAGAGACAGCAGAGTCTAGTGGTTAGAGCAGGGGGGCACTGGCAGTCAGGGCACCTCAGTTCTATCCTTGGGTCTGGGAGCACGCAGGGCCTAGTGAGTTACAGAAGGAGAGGTTAGAAGCCAGGACTCCTGGGTTCTAGGCCCAGGTTGGGGAAAAGACTGGTTTTGAGTGATTGGTGGGTCTGGGAGCCAGGACTCCCAAGTTCCGTTCCCAGCTGTGCTCCTGACCTGTGGGGCCCCTTTTGGTCTCAGCAGTTCACTGCTATTGGAGGCCTCGCTAAGTTGTTTCCATTCGGAGGAGAAATGGAGGTGGAGTCCAGTATTTCTGCAGTACAGTCCTGTTTATTTTCAAAGCACGAACAGAGACCATTCCCCACCCACTTGCCTTGATCAGAAATCCCAGTCTGCCTTTCCAGCCAGTCCCATGTGCAAAAAACAGCCCTGCTGGCTTCCTTCCAAGGCCCGGGTCCCTGAGCCCGCGGGCTGGGGCTGAAGCCTGAGCAATGTAGATTTGTGGGGGCCCCTTGGCATGGGGCTGCCCTGCTGGCTCCCCTCCACTGCCGGTGCTGACTTGTACCTGCAGAAAACCCGTGACTGTGGCCCAGGTGGGCTGTGGAGGTTTGAGAGCAGGTTGGCGGGGGCGGGGGGCGGGGTGCTCAGAAAGAAAACGGTTGAGCGCCTCTGCCCTGTTCCACACACTGACCCACAACACAAGTGACACCCGCCCTGCTCCCCCCGCAACAACTCCCCACGAGCCCCCCAGTGCGATGGGACCCCCCGCCCCACGCTCCGCGCTGGCTCGTGGGGATTCCGTGGGCAGGAGCCGCGCCCGCAGAGTGGGGGAGGGCGGCCAGGGCGCCGGGCGGGGGAGCGGAGAGGAGCCGGATCCGCGCTCCAGCGCCAGGGTTCCCCGCGCGCCCAGGCTGGCTGGCGCAGGCTGCGGCCGAGTTCCTGCCCGGCGAGCCCGAGAAAAAGCCGCAGCTTCAACCCAGGGCGGCGCAGACCCGCCAGGAGGCCCCGGACCCGCCCGAGCCCCCAGCGCTATGGCAGCGGGGCGCCCCCCGCCCAGACACTGCGCTAGAGCCCGGCTCGGGGGGGGGGCTCCCCTGGGACTCACCGCTGGCGCGACCCCCTCCCCGGTTCTCCAGACAGCGGTTCCCAGAGCCGCCCCCCGACTGTCCGGCAGCGCCCCCCCTCGGCCTGCACCCCCCAGTCCCACTGCACCCCCTCCCCTCGGCCTGCACCCCCCAGTCCCACTGCACCCCCTCCCCTCGGCCTGCACCCCCCAATCTCACTACACCCCTCCCCTCGGCCTGCACCCCCCAATCTCACTGCACCCCTCTCTTCAGCCTGCACCCCCCAGTCCCACCCCACTCCCTCCCCTCAGCCTGTCCCCCCAGTCCCACTGCACCCCCTCCCTTCAGCCTGCCCTCCCCAGGCCCACTGCATCCCCTCAGCCTGCCCTCCCCAGTCCCACTGCACCCTCTTCCCTCAGCCTGCATCCCTCTACTGTCCAACTGCATCCCCTCCCTAAGGCCTGCGCCACCCCCCTGCTCCACTGCACCTCTGACTCTCCCACTGCACCAAATATCAGTTGGTAATAAATAGCCCTACAGTTTGTAATATTTGGTTACGCATTGCACCCCAACGCTCCTTAGTGACTGGACACATCCACCATCTACGCTCTGACACTTTTCGGGGTTACATTACCCAAGGTGTCTGGGATGAATCACGACCACCTGCTTAAAGCAGGAGGGAGCCCTGTCTGTGCCCATGGAGGGAACTCTCCCCAGCCGCTGGCTGCTGGCCATGCAGGTGCTCCGCTCCAGGTTCTGTCAGCCTGCGCCCCCTGTCCCATTGCACCTCCTCCCCTCAGCCTGTGCCACCCCATTCATCAATGATTTAGATAATGGTATAGAGCGCACACTTATAAAGTTTGTGGACGATACCAAGCTGGGAGAGGTTACAAGTGCTTTGGAGGATAGGATTAAAATTCAAAATGATCTGGACAAACTGGAGAAATGGTCTCAAGTAAATATTATGAAATTCAATAAGGACAAATGTAAAGTACTTCATTTAGGAAGGAACAATCAGTTGCACATAAACAAACTGGGAAATGACTGCCTAGGAAGGAGTACTGCGGAAAGGCAGGGGCGGCTCTATGTATTTTGCCGCCCCAAGCACGGCAGTCAGGCGGTTTTCGGCGGCGCTCCTGCGGGAGGTCCGCTGGTAACGCGGATTCGGCGGCATGCCTGTGGGAGGTCCGCCGGTCCCGCGGCTTCGGCATACCCGCCGCCAAATTGCCGCCGAAGCCGCGGGACCGGCGGACTTCCCGCAGGCATGCCGTCAAAGGCTCCCTGACTGCCGCCCCCACAGCAACCGGCAGGCCGCCCCCGGCACGCGCTTGCTGCGCTGGTGCCTGGAGCCGCCCCTGCGGAAAGGGATCTGGGGGTCTGGTGGACCATCAGCTAAATACGAGTCAGCAGTGTAACACTTGCAAAAAAAACAACATCATGTATTAGCAAGAGTGTTGTAAGCAAGACGTAATTCTTCCACTCTACTCTGTGCTGATTAGGCCTCAACTGGAGTATTGTGTCCAGTTCTGGGCGCCACATTTCAGGAAAGATGTGGACAAATTGGAGAAAGTCCAGAGAAGAGCAACAAAATTGATTAAAGGTCTAGAAAACATGACCTATGAGAGAAGGTTGAAAAAATTGGGTTTGTTTAGTCTGGAAAAGAGAAGAGTGTTTGAGGGGACATGATAATAGTTTTCAAGTGCATAAAAGGTTGTTACAAGGAGGAGGGAGAAGAATTGTTCTTCTTAACCTCTGAGGTTAGGACAAGAAGCAATGGGTTTAAATTGCAGCAAGGGAGGTTTAGGTTGGACATTAGGAAAAACTAACTGTTAGGGTGGTGAAGCACTGGAATAAATTACCTAGGGAGGTTGTGGAATCTCTATCATTGGAGATTTTTAAGAGCAGGTTAGACAAACACCTGTCAGGGATGGTCTAGATCAGTGGTTCCCAAACTGGGGTTCGTGAACCCTGGGGGTTTGTGAAATGTTACAGGGGGGTCTCAGGAAAAAATTCCCTAATGACAGACAGAGCTGTCCCTAGGGTCCCCGGGGAGCATGGGGCCAGCAGCCTAGAGCCCCTGGACTTCCAAGAGCTAAGCAGATCAAAGCAAGCATATCTATCACATTAAAAGAACAGGAGTACTTGTGACACCTTAGAGAATAACAAATTTATTTGAGCATAAGCTTTCGTGGGCTACAGCCCACTTCATCAGATGCATAGAATGGAACATATGGTAAGAAGAGATCTATAAACACACAGAGACCATGAAAAGGTAGAAGTTGCCATACCAACTCTAAGAGGCTAATTAAGATGAGCTATTATCAGCAAGAGAAAAAAAAACTTTTGTAGTGATAAGCAAGATGGCCCATTTCAGACAGCTGACAAAAAGGTGTGAGGATACTTAACATGGGGAAATAGATTCAATTTGTGTAATGACCCCGCCACTCCCAGTTTCTGTTCAAGCCCAAATTAATGGTACTAGTTTGCATATTCATTCAAGTTCAGCAGTTTCTCATTGAGTCTGTTTTTGAAGCTTTTCTGTTACAAAATTGCCACCTTTAAGTCTGTTACTGAGTGACCAGAGAGGTTGAAGTGTTCTCCTACTCACCAGCAACCCCACACCACAAACACTAACCCAGGAACCTATCCTTTCAACAAAGCCCAATGCCAACTCTGTCCACATATCTATTCAATTGACACCATCATAGGACCTAATCACATCAGCCACACCATCCACTGCTGGGATGATTTAGTTGGGAATTGGTCCTGCTTTGAGCACCGGGTTGGACTAGATGACCTCCTGAGGTCCCTTCCAACCCTGATATTCTATGATTCTGTGATCAGGGGCTCATTCACCTGCACATCTACCAATGTGATATGTGCCAGCAATACCCCACTGCCATGTACATTGGCCAAACTGGACAGTCTGTACGCAAAAGAATAAATGGACACAAATCTGACATCAGGAATCATAACATTCAGAAACCAGTAGAACACTTCAACCTCTCTGGTCACTCAGTAACAGACTTAAAGGTGTGTAATCGCAGTGCTATCTCTGGGGTTGTCTGTTGTTCTCAGCATTGATTGAGGTAGCCCTGAGATCCTGCCTTGCCCCAGCTAACCAGTCCCCCTTCAACGCTTTTGCAATTTACTCATCTGCATTTTCCATGTCTCTGAAGCTATTTCCCATACAAACAGCTCCCAATAACCATGACAACCAGCTAGTTCGTGGCTTTCTGCAGAGACCACACACGACCCCTTTGGTGAGATATTGAGAAGACAGTCGGACACAGGAGTGATGTGTCTGCCTGAGGTGTTTGTGTCACGTGCATAAAATCTCCTCTCTCTCTCCAATATCTGTCCCCATTCGCTCTCGCTATAACCCGACTGGTGCGAGGTACCATTGAAATGGTGCCCTAAAGAATCGTTGTTTTATTGTGCAACAGACCGAGGTTGCGGCTCCTCTTTCCCAGAGCAAATTCCATTCCTCTGAGGTCATTTGTCTGCCCAGATCCTTTCCCCAGTGAATCAGAGACAGACGTTTTTAGTTAGGAAAGATTGACATAAATCATTTTTCTGTTTTTAAACTGACCAGAAGCCATCACTTCTATTGACGTTTGTGTTCTGGATACAAAGCAGGTTGGGGTTTTTTTGAGCATCCAAGACCCCAAGGAGGGGAAAGATTCCATGGCCTGCTGGCTCTGGCTGGGGGCCAGCTCGCCATGCCTCATCCATCCTCTCCACGCCCTCACCCTGTTTGTGGTGACTCCAGCCCAACGTGGATGTGGAGGTCAGGATGGTGGGAGTCCGTAGCCCTGGCAGGATCCCACATACTTTGTTGGCATTTGGGAGGGGGCTGCAGATTCTGGGGATGGAGCAAGCCTAGATGGAGAAACCGAGTCCTGGCTGGGTCAGAACAATTCATCAAGTCCCAGCCAGATCAGACCCAGCACGGGGACTCTGGCACCTCCTGCCCCTTTGCCCCATCTGCTCAATGGCTGGAAAGTGCCACTCACCCCTTCTTTGAGTCCCCTCACTCCATCTGGATTCCCACCACACTTCACTTGCCTGCCTGGAGCCAACTGGCCTCAAATTTCCCTGGCACAATCTAGATGTTCATCTGTGGGGCTCCATGAAACCTGTTGGAGGAGGAGGAGGAATTCTGGGGCAAAGGCAGTTTGACTCCTACCTGAGTCGCACTGGGGTCCTCCTGGGTCTGGCTGGCACACCTGTGCCAAGGCTCACGTGCCACCTCCCTGGGCGATCACATGCCAGGAACCGTCTGTCTGACTAGGGTGACCCAGGCTCTAGGTGCCTGTCTGGTGGAATGGGCACAAGGCTGGTTCCCACCACTCTAAACCCACCACTAACATTGCGCTTGGATAGGGCTTCACAGCCAGATGGGTGGCCCCCCCAGCTCTGGGAAAAGAAATACCATCCCGGGGAGTGGGGGGACAGGCCCAGAGAGGGGAAGTGAGTCACCCAAGGTCCCTCAGCAACTCAATGGCAGAGCAGGAATAGACCCAGGCCACCTGCTCCCTGGCATAGACAGGTCCTAAGGCAGCTGCCTGCCCCAGGGCTGCGATCTCTACGTGGGGAATTGGCCACAGCTCCTCTATTGCTCCCACAGCATTAGCTCCCCATGTTGCTGCTACCCCAGGCTTCGCAGAGCACCTGGCCCAACAGCCTCCTCCTCTGTGAGCCCTTCCTGCTCCCCCCTTTCTGTGCGATTCTCACAGCCCAGAGGCATGCTAAAGCCAGCTGTGGGCAGGGCCGGGAGCCGGGGCGCTGGGAAAGACCTGCCAAGTCCCTCGACCTCTCGGAGCACATCTGCAGAGGTTTGGGGGGCCAGGAAGCAGCCTCAGCAACAGCTTTGGAGTGCCAAAGTGCAGTCAGCACAATGGGCTGGGGGAGCAAGGGCTCTGGGGGACACAGACAGGTTGGAGGGCAGCGTGTGGGGCTTGGGAACACAAGCAGAGGGATTTGGGGAGCACAATGAGAGGTTTGGGTGCCTAGGAGTGCACCCTGTGAAGGGTTTGGGGGTGGCAAAGTGACAGGTTTGGGGGGCAAAAACACACAGCAGTGGATTTGGGGGTGCCTGGGGGGCTCACACAGTGAGGGTTCAGGGGTATCAGGGGGGCTCACACAGTGAGAGTTTGGGGGTGCTGGGTGGTCACAGTGAGGGTTCAGGGGTACTAGGAGGCTCACACGGTGAGGGTTCAGGGGTGCTATGGGGAGATGTGGGGCTGGAGGGTAGCAGGGGGACTGGGGGGCTGGATGGGAGATGTGGGGGGATAATGTGGGGCTGGAGGGGAGCAGGAGGGTGTCTGGGAAGGATCTTTTGAAGCTGAAAAGATCCGTCTTTGTCATCCGTGCCGAACTGGGGAACACCTGCAGCGATTCCAGCAAAGCCCGTCTGGGCTGGGACCCAGCAGAAGCTGCAGCCCGGGGAGGCGGAGCCTGAGAGATGATTAGGGACAGAACGAACCTGCGCAGGCCCCACTGCCCCCTACAACCTGCCTCCCCCATCCCTACTGCCACATACACGGTATGCAGGGACCAGCCAGCGCTGAGCTGCAGCCACTTCTGGGGTGAGCCAGGGGCAGTTTAACAGCCACATGCACTACATGGCTGTGCAAACATGGCTGTTTAGGACAGGAAGTGAAGGTCGCAGTCATAGCAGGGAAGATGGAGTCTGGCTGCCTGTTGGGGACTCTGGCCTGTATCTGCTGTTCCCCCTCCCCCACAGCCTCCGCTCACTGCGCAGCCGGCGCAATGCTCTGGGCGTCAGCGCAGCTGCAGAGCCCACAGCCTGACCCGGTGCTCTGTGCTGCGCGGTGGCGTGGCTGGCTCCAGCCAGGTGGCGCGGCTACCTGTCCTGGTGCTCTGGGCGGCACGGCTGTAGCGTTGCCAGCCATCATGCTCCAGGCAGCACGGTAAGGGGGCAGGGAGCAGGGGGGGTTGGATAGAGGGCAGGGGAGTTCGGGGTGGTGGTCAGAGGGCAGGGAACAGGGGTGTTGAATAGGGGCAGGGGTCCCAGGGGAGCAGTCAGGAAGGAGAGGGGGGGTTGGATGGGGTGGTGGGGGGCAGTCAAGAGCAGGGGTTCTGGGCGCGGTCGGGGAGAAGGGGTGGTTGGATGGGGCAGAGGTCCCGGGGGGGGGGGCAGTCAGGAATGAGAAGAGGGGTTGGATGGGGCAGTCGGGGCAGGGGGTCTGGGCGCGGTCAGGGGACAGGGAGGGGTGGATGGGTCAGGGGTCCCAGAGCGGGCCATCAGGGGACAGGGAACAGGGGGGATTGGATGGGGCAGGAGTCTCGGGGGGCTGCCAGGGGGCGAGAAGCAGGGCGGGTCAGATAGGGGGTGGGGGCCGGGCCAGGCCTGGCTGTTTGGGGAGGCACAGCCTCTCCTAACCGGCCCTCCATACAATTTCAGAAACTCAATGCGGCCCTCAGGCCAGAAAGTTTGCCCGCCCCTGCCCTAAAACAAGGGAGCTGCTACAAGGATAGTGAGGGGCAGCTGGTGAGGGTGCTAGAGAGACCTGAGGTGGCCGAATGGGGGTGGTGGTGAGGAGGGGGGAGGAGGTTGGGATGCATTAGGCGAGGTATATCTAGTAGGGATAAGGAGGTCCTGCTTCCGTTGTACAAGGCGCTGGTGAGACCTCATTTGGAGTACTGTGTGCAGTTCTGGTCTCCCATGTTTAAAAAAGATGAACTCAAACTGGAACGGGTGCAGAGAAGGGCCACTAGGATGATCAGAGGAATGGAAAACCTGTCGTATGAAAGGAGACTAGAGGAGCTTGGGTTGTTTAGTCTGACAAAGCGAAGGCTGAGGGGGGATATGATTGCTATCTTTAAATATATTAGAGGGATAAATACAAGGGAGGGAGAAGAATTATTCCAGCTTAGTACTAATGTGGATACAAGAACAAATGGATATAAACTGGCCGTGGGGAAGTTCAGGCTTGAAATTAGACGAAGGTTTCTGACCGTCAGAGGGGTGAAATATTGGAACGGCCTTCCGAGGGAAATGGTGGGGGCGACGGACCTGTCTGGTTTTAAGATTAAGTTAGATAAGTTTATGGAGGGAATGGTTTAATGGTAAAACATAGTAGTCAAGGAAAACCAAGCAATGGTAGGTAAATAGTATAATGGCTAACAGGGGTCAGGCTGGAGACTCTTGCCTATATGCTCGGGGTCTTACTGATCGCCATATTTGGGGTCGGGAAGGAATTTTCCTCCAGGGCAGATTGGCTGAGCCTCTGGAGGTTTTTCGCCTTCCTCCGCAGCATGGGGCAGGGATCTCTAGCAGGAGGGTCTCTGCCGATTGAAGTCACTAAAAACAGGATTGGGGACTTCAACAGCAGAGTCCAGGGAAGGGGTAGGGACGGTTTTATGGCCTGCAGCATGCAGGGGGTCAGACCAGATGATCATAATGGTCCCTTCTGACCTTAAAGTCTATGAGTCTATGAGGTTGGGGGCTGGGCTGTCTCAGGGGTAGGAGGGGTTGAGGCACTGGGGCAGCAACACTTTTGGGCCATGAGCTCCGCTCTTCGCACTCCATCCCTGGGGAGGCGTGAGGCAGATCCAGGCAGGACGTGGTGCTGGGGCCCCATACAAGACCGCAAGGATGCGGGGGGTGGGGGGAAGGGAAGTGGCAGCAGCTTCTGAGGAGAGGAGCCCTCCCTGCCCCATATGTCAGGGGCACTTCCCCCCAGCCCCACCCCAAGGAGAGCTGCTCTGTGGGCACCCAGCGCAGCCCCCCTCCCCTGAGTCGAGCCGCCCAGCTGCTCTCCCCAGCACAGGGAGCCCCAGAATGTGCAGGCCTTCCACCCACCACCACTTGGGGGTCTCCCCATCCCCACACCACAGGGCTGGGCTAAGGGTCCTGGGGACTGGGACCCCCCCCCCACCCCCGCTCAGGGCACCAGCCCCCTCTGGGCCAAGTATCCCACAGCTGCTCTGAGCCTGGCCCTGCAATGCAGGGTTCTCCCCTATCCCCTCTGGGGACAGCAGCTGGTCTGGGCCCAGACCCATCATGGCAGAGCTCAGCCCAGACTCAGTGCCTGCGCGGAGCAAGGTCACAACATACGGTCAGCATGAACTCTGCAGGGGAAGCTCCCTCTCCTGGGGGAAGCCCTGGCGTCCAGGGGGCACTGAGGAAGCTCAGTGCAGGCCAGGCCCTCTAAGGCCCCACAGCCGCCCACATGACCTTGCATTGGGGAAGCAGAAAGGGGGACCAGAGGAACCATAGTTATGGCCCGTGGCGCTATACAGACATGGCCCAGGTGACCTGGTCATGGAGGCTAGGGAGTGGGGAGGGGGCTGTCCACTTGGCCCCCCACCCCACCCCTCCACCCACAGCAGGGAGGGAGCTCCTGGCAGCAGGACAAGGGTGTGTGGGGAGGGCAGGGGGGATGGTGCAGCCCTGGAGTCAGAACTCCTGGGTTCTATCTCCAGCTCTGGGTGGGGAGTGGAGTCTACAGGTTAAAGAGCAAGGGGTGCTGGGAGCCAGGACTCTTGGATTTTCTACCACTATCTCGCTGCACAACCCGGGGTCAGTCCCTGACCCTCTCTGTGCTCTGCCCTTTTAGTTCAGGTGGTGAGTGGACTCTGCCATCTCCCTAATGCGGTTGCCAGGGGGTCCAGTCACTGCCTCCCCACCCTGGATCACCCCAGCCTCAGTCTGACTTAGGAGTCTGGGATGATGGAGCGGGACCCTGGGCAGCTCTAGGCACAGGAGGATGGAGGAGGTGGGGGGTTGGGGCAAAGGCCAGGCCCTAGAGGGGGAGCAAGGAGGCAGGTGTTCTGTCCCAGATCTGAGCGGGAAGCGGGGGCTAGTGCTTAGAGCGGGAGCTGGGACGCAGGGGGCTGGGTTCCAGCGCTGATTCTGGGAGGGGCAGGAGCTGGGTGGGTATGGTTCCCTGTGGGGGCCAGCCTGGGGGCTGGGCCCTGGTGCTCGCTCAGTGCCTGCCCCAACCCCACACTTGATGGGGACCCTATAGCTGCTTGGGGGGATTCCTGGGGCTCCCTGCTGGTCCCTCTGGCACATGGACCAGAGAGGCAGAACAAGGGAGTCGGGGCAGCGGGACACGGGAACTGTGTAGGTTCTGGGGCCCGGCTGGGTGAGCCAGCACTGTACCAGCAGGGGGCGTCCACAGGCCAGAGCAGAGCTGCCCCCAGGCCCTGGTCCAACACTCCAGCTACTGCCCCACTCTCCTCCTGGAGGCAGAAGGTTGAGAGGGGGCAGGGCTGGCCGGGTGACTCGGAGCCAGGGACCTGGAGCAGGGCCAGAGTGGGAGCTGGGGAGATCCCGCTCCCTGGCACCAGGGACCCTCAGCCTCACACCCCGCCCCGTCCCCTCCCTTCCCCTTCCCCGCCTGTGAACAGCAGCAAAGGCCTCGGCCAGCCTTTGGCATCGCACTTTCCTGGCCCAGGAACAAGCCCAGTAGGGCAGGAGCAGGGCCAGCACTGACTGTGTGATAATGGGGTGGGAGGCTCAGAGCAGAGAAAACACAGACACAGACACACACACACAGAGTCCTCTTTACCACCCTGGGAGGTCACTCCTGGTAAATGAGGTCACTGCTTTACCTGGGGTCACTCCGGCCAGCGCTTGCCCCAGCACAGCCCGGCTGGCGGGCACGAGGGAGGGGACCTCTAGGGCCCGTGGGATGCAGGGGGTGAGGCTTGGCTCAGGGCTTGGTCAGACCCACGGGGGCTGGAGCTGGCTGCCTCAGCTGGAGCTGGGGCTCCAGGTGCCCAGGGGGTGGCTCTGATACCCAGGGAAAGGCACTGGGGAGGTGTCTGCCACTGGGCAGGGGCATTTGATCCAGGCCCATCGGGGCGGCAAACCCGTCCTGCGGGTCCTAGATGCAGCCTGGCTCTGCCCTGCTGCTGCTGCCCAACCCTGGACACGCCTCCTATGCAGCCCTGGCTCCACCCCCACTTACTTGGGCACCTGACTGCAACTCCTCCTAGGACCCCTCCCCCCTTCTGGAGCCGAGGTTCCCACCGAGAGGCCAGGGTGCCAGGCTGTGCTGGGAGGGGTGCAGGGAGCCAGGGCTGGGCCAGCACCCCAAGGTGGTGAAGGGGGATGAGATGGGGGCAGAAGGGGGGTTCTCTTTAACCCTTTGCAGACTGGACAGACACAGCCTGGGGCTCAGTGGATGGATCACATCCCCCCCAAAGCCAGTTGCTGGTAGCAGCCTCTGTGCGCCCCCCATCGCTGGCAGAGGGGTGACAGGAGGGGAGGGGCTGTGCCTTGGGTCCCAGGGAGGGGAGGTAGGAATGGCTGAGGCTGTACATAACGGAGTCTGACTCTTCCCCTATCGCATCAGTGGGGCGGTGGCCATGGGGCACAGAGGGCCACAACCCTAGACGGGAGCCTGGCCTGCCCCCTGCCCTAACAGCCAAGCAGCCTGGGGGTCCCGTCCCCCCCCAAGAACTGACAGCGCTGCCAAGAGTAGGGGGGGAAGGTGCTTTATTACAAAGAGCAGGTGGCTCTGTGGGCAGCAAGCTCTGGGGGGCAGAGTCTCTGCGGGGAGGGGGCTGCTTCTAGACCTCCTCAGGGGCCTTCCGGTTGAGGGTTTGGACGTCATCCAGGAAGCTCTTGGGGGTTAGGATGTGACTGGAACCTGGGGGGGAGAGAGGTGGTTGGCAGCGGTGCGCACAGTGGGGCGGGCATGAGACTGGCATCACCATCTCCCCCATCCTTGCAGCTGGACCCTGCTCTAGTGCAGGGGGGGAGGGGATGTCTCCTGCCCCCCGTGGCCTGGCACCGCACCCCTCGTGCCGCTGTACCCTGCACGGCCAGGCAAGAATCCACGCACTGACAGCGTTCCTCACCCTTGGGTCTTAGAGGGGTGTGTGCAGGGGGTGAGCCATAGCCCTATGGGTGTTACTGGGGGTGTCTGACTGGGCCCCCACACATGGTCCCTGGGAAAGGAGAGGCCTGGGGAGCCAGGGGCCAGGAGATCAGGTGTCTAGATACAGGCCATGCGTGGCTGAGGCAGGTGGGGCAAGCGCATCTGTTCCCAGGCCCCCGGGTGCGGGAGGACAGAGGGTGGCAGGGGCGCCCTGTGGGTGCTAGGCAGGCAGTTCTAGGGTCTCCCCCTCCCAGGGGGTCCCGACTGTCCCTGACCTGGGCATTCCAGCCGCCTCTCCCCCCAGGACTCGCCCCACTCACCGATCACCACCTCCCACTCGCCCTTGGTGGCCCGGGTCACTTCGTAGGCGCAGCGCATCTCAGACATGGTCACCCCACCCAGCACGTAAATGATGAGGCGCGGGCCCGTCCGGTACTCGGCTGCTGGCTTGCCCTTGTGCCAATGCCCAAAGCGGGTGCTGGGGGAGAGAGGGGCAGTGTGGATACCAGGGGCTCGCTGAGGGAATGCCAGGCGGAGGGGTGGGCACTGCCCAAAGTGGGGGCTGGGGAGTAAAGGGACTGTGTGGATACCAGGGGCTCGCTGAGGGAATGCCAGGCGGAGGGGTGGGCACTGCCCAAAGTGGGGGCTGGGGAGTAAAGGGACTGTGTGGATACCAGGGGTTCGCTGAGGGAATGCCACGTGGAAGGGCAGGGCCTGGAGGGGGATGGGGGGCAGGCCCTGCCCAAGGCAGTGGGACAGGAGTCCCAAAGGAGGCAAGAGGGAGTAGGGGAGGGAGGCACCTGCCCTGGGTTGGGGGTGCTGTCTAAAGCTCGGCCAGTCCCTTTCCTCCATCCTGGGCCCTGGTGTGTTGAGGGACTGCTGGGGTGCGGGGGACATGGTGAGTGGGGTCCAGGGCTCCAGACTCTTGGACACCCCCTCCCCCGCAGAGGGCAGGGTCCTGGCCACGCACTCCCAGGCACAGAGGCTCCTACACCCGGGGGGTGGGGGGGTGTCAGGGCTCTACCCCCCACAGCCCAGCCAGGCTCAGCCTTACCTGACAGCAGCCTGGGAGCTGGTGGAAGGGACCGGGTCTGACATGAAGGGGACAGCAGCCTGGGAGCTGGTGGAGGGGACTGGGTCTGACATGAAGGGCCACAGTTTGTTGTCCAATTTCTTCTCAATGATGTCCTGGCGGGGGGAGGGGGGAAGAGGACAGGTCAGCAGGGGCCAAGCAGCAGGAACCTTGGACCTGGTGGCCAAGCCAGGCCCCATTGGGGGGAGGGGCTGGGACGGCTCTTCCCTGAATGATTGATAGTCCCTGGGGGAGCAGCCTGGGGCCCCCTTTCTGGGGGCATGGGAAGCCAGCAAAAAGCACGTTGACTCCTCCCATGATGCCCCCCCCATCTCCCCACCTCCCCCTCAGCTGCTCAGTGCCCTGCTGTGAACTCCACACCCATCCACCGTTATGGGGAGGGCAGAGACCTCCTGCAGTCAGATCCAGGGCCCCTCACTTGGGGGAGGAGGGAGGCAGGGGGCTGCCCTCAGTGCCCCTTCCCTGCTGCGGGCAGATCCAGGCCCTGCCTCTTGCCCCATGAGGTGTGTCCCAGCCATGCAGGGGGCCCAGGCTATGATACATCCTAATACCACATAATAGGGGCTGCGTTGACTTGTACCGGGAGGCTTAAGGCCTGTCGAGCTGCGGCTAGCACGGGGGGTGGGGGTGGGGGGTTGGATTAGGCACAGGATTGAGGCTACCGCAACTGCCTGCCCCAAAATCCCACAGGAGGAACCATCACAGCGCTGGAGCAGGGGCCTGGGAGCCTCCCTCGGGTGGTGGGGTTAATTCTTGGCCTGGAGGAGCCCCAAGCCAGTGGGTTGAAGGCAACTAAGTGTGCCCCCCACCCCCTTGAAGAGTGCCCCACAGGGCAGGGCGATGAGGGGCTCAGCCCCCAGCAAGCATTGGGGGAAGGAGCGACCATGTCACCTCTCACAAGCTAAGCAGGTTTGGGCCCAGGCAGCGCTTGGATAGGAGACCTCTAAGGAAAAGCCAGCGGGTGCTGGGGGGTGCTAGTGAGTCAGCAGAGGGTGCTTTATGTCCCCAGTGCGGCACTAGGGGGCGCTGTCCTGCAGGGAGTGGGCGGGGGGCCCAGTAGGGGGCGCTCTCCCCTGGCAGTCAGTGCTGGCCCCAGCGCGGTGCTAGGGGGCGCTGTCCTGCAGGGAGTGGGCGGGGGGCTCTGCAGGGGGTGCTCTCCCCGGTCAGTCAGTGCCCAGTACTGTGCTGCAGGAGTTCGTCCTTTAGATGAACGTCAAACAGCTGCTCCTCACTGGAGGTTAGGCCAAGGACCCTGCCGGCCATTCAGATTCCAGTGCCTGTCATGACAGTGGGCTGCCTGGATCCCCTGCACTTCCAGCCCCGCACGCTGATCACCTCCTGCCCTAGACTCTCGGGCAGTGCTGCTGTGCGGCTGTTAACAGCTGCCTGCCGCTCCTCAGGAAGAATTCAGCCCCAGTGAGGGACCCCTGTATAAACCGCCCGTGCCCCACCCCAGAGGTGGCAGCATCTCAGCACCGGGTAAGACAACTGCCTGCACTCGTGTCTATGATCTAAGACCCCTAAGGATGGCAGCAGCAGAGGACTTTCTGATGAGCCCCTCACATGGCTAGATCCCTGCACGGATACAAAAATGTGGATGCGCATCAGCCCGCGATCCACTAGCCGTCTGTATCCGCATCCTCATGGGTAGCAGCAAGGGGGGGAAGGGGTCTTGCTTGGAAGAGGCAGCGCGAGGGTGGGGCTTGGGGGTAAGGGGCAGCTTGGAGGGGGTGGGGGCTTGGGGGAAGGGGCAGCGTGGAGGGGGTGGGGGGCTTGGGGGAAGGGTCAGCGTGGAGGGGGCAGGGTCTAGAGGAGAATGGGTAGCGCGGGGGCGGGGTCTCAAGAAGGGGCAGCGTGGAGGGGGTGGGGGCTGGGGGGAGGGGTTTCTCATCATGTGATGCTCCTGGGGGGTCACAAGCGCCGGTACACGGCAGCAGCAGAGCATGTTGCATCACAGTGGGGTGCTGCCCGGAAGCTGGTGGGGACGCTGGTGCTGCTCAGC